>NC_092432.1:14619217-14776217 GCF_036169615.1 Heliangelus exortis | reverse complement strand
CATAATCTTCCAAAAAAGGGAGCAGGGGTGAGGTAGGGGATGTCAGCCCCTGGGACAGTGGAAGGTCAGGCTCAAAGTGCTGCAGAAACTACACAAGGAGCACAGAAAGAACAGTTTTGCTAATGGAGTAGGTGAAATAAGAGCACCATTAACATCAGAGACAGATCTCACAATGAAAGGGACAAAGAACAGAAAAGCTCCAGCATCAATTGCAGCAGTTCAAGGAGGCAGCAGAAGCTGCAACAGCCACAATGAATTCCACCTATAGGCACACTGAGAAACGTGAAGAGCTGACATTTCTAATACCACAGAAAAGATGAACTAGGCATGGGTACTAACTATGGGATCATGTATTTGGTATTGTTGAAAATCATTCTAACAGTGAAGACAGTGAAGAAAGGACTATGGGATTTTATGAGAAGACCTTAAGGTATGCAGATTGCCTCACCATTTAAGATACCTCAGGCCTTAATCAATAGACTGCCTGAAAAAAAAAAAAAGTACAGGCTCACAATTACTCTTTCTAAAACAAAATCAATAGCCATAACAAAAGAAGAATAAGATCCGAGTATTCTGGTGAAAGAAAAGAGTTTGACAGATTAAATAATTTCAGATCCAAGGAAGGCTATCAATTACGAAAGCTCATGTGAGCAAGCTATTCAAAGATTAGTACAGAGAGGACTGTCATGATAAATTTATCATGAAGCTGGAAGGAAGGAAAAACTTTTGCAGGCAACTCTATAGACAGTGACAGAGACAACTGGTATCTGAGACAGACATTCACAGATGGGAAATAACCTGAACAATATCACAGAGGAATGATCAGAATTCATTAATAGCAAAGAAACCCCTCAAAAAAAGAGATCACTTGAAGACCAACATATCAGGTGACATAAATACAAAGGAGAAAGATCTTCTATAAGTACAAACATCTAGCTGAAAAGAGACAACAAGGATGCATGGAAGAAAGGAGAAACACTGAGAGGAGTGTACCTAGCAAATTATTTGATAGAATTGTAATTCACTCAAAGGGATTCAGAGGAAAACAGCAAAGGTGAGGATTATCACACCACTGACCCCTGAATCATGGACTGTTGGTAGCAATTAAGCTCATTATATCAGAGACAGTTTTTAAAGGTCCATCTATAATGAAGTCTTTTGTTGCTTTATTTTTCATGTGTTCAACTGAAGAACAGGCACAAAAGAGATGACTGACAGTACATCTAATCCAGGAAAGTGCCGTGAAAAGCTGCTAGAAAATGACAGGCAGCACCTTTACAGAAACCTATAAATTATCTAGAGACATTTCCCAATGCTTCTCCCCCAATATAGGGATAAATATATGCAAATAAGCAGGAATTACAAAGTTTTTTAATAAATTCTCACGTTTACTCCTAGTGTACTTACATGAATGATGAGACATAGCCTATGCTTTTAAGAATATTACCAAGACCTAACCTCTCCAAAGTCAGCCACTGTAAGTTTTGAATTTGATTTTTCCTTATTCAAAATAATTTTACTCTGTTTTGTAGCCTTTTCTGTGTCAATAAAATCCCCCTTGAATTTCTATTATGAAAAAAAAAAAAAATCATCATACACACACTTCTGCCACGGTACTTCTTACTGCATTTATGTTATCTTTTATTTGGGTAGGTGTGATAGTACATGTTCTTCTGGTTTTTAAATGCAATATGCATCTGATCAAAAATCTAAACAATGCCAACATAAAGACCCTTCACTGTTATCCTAACAAAAGCTGAAATGTCTCATTGAATCCCACATTTAGGAATACAGGCTGCACATGTAACTATCACTTGCCTGACAGTTTGGGATTTAGTGAGCCATCTATGTGAAAACTTGTCAAACAAAATTACAAAAGGGATTGCTGGTGCTGACACACAGACACAAATAAGGAAAAAATCCATACTTGAATGAAAATATTAACAAATGAGAAATCTAATCTAAACAAAGTTCAGCCAACTTCCCTGTTTAGGGGGTGATGATGCATCATCACTATGCTCTCAGTTTCTACGTTTGTATCACCATCTAGAATCACTCATCAACAGACTGTCTACAAAAAAGGGGGTTTTAGAAATTTGGCACTGAAGCTCTCTTTCACAGGATTCATACTTCTCTAGAGGTTAACTATATTGCCTTCTGTATTTTCAAAACCAAGGGTCAGGATTTGAATGGATATTGCAAAGAGCTTTATTTCTATATGATTTACAGCAAGTTTACAATAATTTGTAAAAGAAGATTAACATAAAAAGAAGTTTGTACATTAACCAAATGCACAAGGGTAGCTTTATTGGTTAATTACAAAACATAATTAAAGCTGCAAACTGGTACACTGATTAAAAAATAATCTTTCTGGTTTAAAATTACATACGATGTTCCACCTAAGGTAACATCTAATTAATAAAAACATAGCTTAACGAATGACCAGAGGACTTAAACACCTCTGAGCAGCTGATTCAGGAAGCTACCAAAAAGATCTCATGATATTGCAATAAGAAGGGAGATTTCCACTGCATGTGAATGGGATAGGTATAACAGAAATCTAAAATTTTGCAAATTTGGCTGTTTCCCTGAATCTACCCACCCATGAAAAGAATCCATATCCTCCTCCCCCCTCCACTTTCTGACAGGGTTCAGGTAAGGGATCTCTCATTGCACTAAACATTTAATTGCATTTCTAGAAAATCCATACTACTTCTGTTTTTTCTGAATAGTAGTATTAAATTGTTGCTAGAACAGAAAGTTAAGACACAAACGTTACAGATCTGCTTGTGTCCTCTCTCCTATAGCTACATGAGAAGATTCTTTACCCTCTAATGAGCACAAATAACCTTGAATTAGTTCACTGACCCATGGTATTAGGGACAGGGATAGCATTAGTCAAGAGACTGGTTTTGATTTTATTCAATACTAGAATATAATAAACTTTAAATACAAAAGCTTAAAAAAAAAAGAATTTTTAAGAAAACCAGTGGCTTTAATACCATTCAACAATCAAAACCACAATTTTTTCACCTAGACTATAACTTGAGCATTAGATACCAATAAAGATCTTAAAACCAAGCTGCTCTAAAATTGTCCTGCTGTGGGCTTTCACCTGGCATTATAATAATCAATTCAGCTGCAGACAAACTGTACAGATCTCTGCTCTGGATGTGGCGAGAAGCTATGTGCTATTAAATCATAACTTGGTGTATTGCTTCCATGAGTTGCTGATGAAAAAAAAGCACTAAAAAGCAGGATAAATGAGCTGGATAGACAAGGACTTGCAGTCAGGCTCGAGGAATTACTGGAAGCAATTTCTGGCATACACACCACAAAAATAAGGGGGACAGACCAACTGCTGCTGAGGGAACAAATATTGATCAGAAGCAACACTTCTTCCCTTCCTAAGTCTAGAGAATTCACCACATGTTGATACCCTGCTGAGCTCTCCAAACCTTTCAGCTCATGTCTGAAACAACACAGACTTACTTCGATTAGATTTCTGCTGATCCATTTTAAAATTATTACTTCAGTCATAAACAATTCCAAGTCCTCTCCTGCCATATCCCCTAAAAAGAATTAAATTCAAAGAAATTCTGGAAGGAAGACTGTAGCCTAATTCTCTACTACCATGCGAGAGCTATAGGAGTCATTCAAGATCACAAAAAAACATCAACACCACTGTGGCTTAGCATTTATTTGGGTTTTGTTGGAAAGGAGGAAGGGAAGAAAGTAGATGTATCTCAAAGGCAAACCTCTATGGGTTGCATACTGAAAGTGCTCAGTATCATCAATTATGATCATTTCAGTTGCCACCTCCCAAATTTATGTAGTTACTGTTAAAAAAGAGTAAATGACAACAAAGTCTGCCAACTTGTTTCTCATAAACTTACACTGAAAATACTTACAATAGTTCTGAATCTGGACCTTTGCTTTCAGACCAAGTACTAATATAGAGCAGTCAAGAGGCTCCTATAGATTTTTTCCCCCTACTTTAACTGGACAAATGTGGACTGTAAGAATTCAGAATGGCCTATGAGATATAAGATTTCTTAACTGAAATGTCCAAACTCTCCTGTTTTTAGTAGCAGATGACAGAAACTGTACAAGCTGGCATTTTGTTAAAAATCACCTTTCCCATTACCCTATCACTGACAAGAAATGCATTTTGATCTAAACAAGTTTATGAAAAATGCAGATTTTTTTTAGTTTTGCAAGGAAACTTTATCACCCACGTTCCCAGCTTTCACTGCTTAACTGCTCTTAGGTACTCACCACTGAAGTATCTGTGCTCTAAAGTTTCTTCCAGTTCCAAGGTACAGAAAGTTCTTTATTCATGAAGATCAGATCAAGCTTGCTTTGTTGGGTTTTTTTTCCCTCCCTCACTCTTAAATGAAATACGCAATACTGAGTAAAAAATATGGTTTTATTTCTTACCTAACTGCATCTCCAAAGAGTTGCTATATCCACATGGATTGTTTGCTCAGCCACTATCTATAAAGCTGACCTCTTATCCTCCCTGAATGGCAGGAACACACAAACTGTACAGTAGGAATAAAACTCTACTCGGTTGTAGTCTTCAGTTGTAGGCCAACTTTGCAAAAGCTCTGAGATTCCAGAACTGTACAACCTGGCCACTTTTATGCAGTTCTTAGTAGTCATAGCAAAAAGGAAAGATAAAAAAAATTGACCCAAATTAATATTTAAGCAAAATTTGTAACATAAAAAAGTGATTTTGATATTAAATAGTTAAATACTATCACATACCAGAAATGAACACACAACATAACGTATGTGACAATGTGCCTTGCTGAGATTTAGCTTTAATTGCAAGAAAACACCCATCCAGGTCCTCTCTCCTACAAGCTGTGCTCAGGGAATGTCCTGGATAGCTGTTTCTTGCCCACACCTTGCCTACTGCCTATCAAAAAACTGTAATGGATATAGGATGACTAAATTCTACATGGTCTTCTCCCAGCATACTCATTTGACAGCGTCTTGTTTATTACGTTATAAAAAGTAATGTTCTGAATTTGTTGCAGAGAAATTCTTTACTAGCCCACTGAGGGAAAGGCTAAGATTTTCCTGAGACCATATAATGAGCCTGCAACAGAAGCCACCAGCATCTCCTGGCTTGTAACTCAATTGATGACTCCAAGCCACATTACATTAAACACCACTGCAGTCACTTCTCCAGGCCTCCTGTCATTTCAGTGGCAGTGAAACAGACAGGCTCTCCTAGACACCACTTTGGAAGCCCAAAGCTAGATACATCCAGGATGCAAATAAACCTTCAAAGGGCAATCTAACCAAAGAAGACTTGGAACAGTTCCTCAAGTGAGGTCCATTCTCTGCATCTGATGCACAAGTAGATGGCACTGATCAAGCACAACTCAAGGGCTTGATGCCCTCAGCAATGAGAGGATCTGTGCAGTGTTATGCAGCTAGTTAGAGAATCCAGACCGCAGCTTTCCTCCTCTGGTCTTAAGTCTCCGGCTCTTTAAGGAATCTTTATCTTTTGCAATCCTCTGACACAGGGGTTATGTATGTTCCAAGCTGTGCAAGACCTGAGAGAGCCACATACTGGAGCATTTCTTCACTACACAACCCCATGTGGGCCTCCAAATTCATCTGTTCAGGGATGGAGACAGAAGGAACGACAGTGATGAGGTACTGTGCATCACCTGGTGGTGCCTATACCACATACAAAGGGATAGATAATTGCACAGTCAACACATTCTGACATGAAGCCTTCAGATACTTGATTTCACAGACAAAAACATTACTACAAAGATTTTTAGTTAAGTTCTGAAAAGAAAAATGGTGTAGAAAAATTTTGTTATTGAAACTGTATCCCAGAGCATTACCCAAAGCCAAAAGCTTAGGGAGTCTGGTGGAGTCTGAGCTAGATGAATAGCTGGAGGAGGTCAGAAAAGCAGAGGAGTAGAGTACACCAAGCTGAGGAGCACCAAGTGCTAGAGCATACTTGGAATTAAACTCAAAGTCTTTCTCCCAGGTACGTACATGATGTGTCTCAACCCACTCAAATCACTCCAGTATCACCAGCTGTAAATGGAACAACAGGTATGTTTTCAGATAATTTTGAAAGAAATACTGGTTTTTTTACTGACTACAAACCTGCTTTTTCTGATCATTGAACTGGTTTAGATCTTGATGCTACAAGCCAGGAATATTTCTTAACAAAAGTGATTTACCTATACTTTTCCTAAAAGTAGTTACAAACCGAAGGTTTAAAAAGAAACTTTCCATGAATATTTAAATGAGACAGCAATGTAAGGTATTTACTTAATTGAAGTAGGAGGAAAAAACCCAAATCCTAAGTTATCACCAAGTGCTTTTTGAAATAATGAAACTCTGGCATATCTGAAGTTAGTATCAAGGGAGCACTACAGCCACCTTATCACAACGAAGGAAAGTGTATACAAAGCTCAAAGCCAAGTATCATCAAATACAAAGATAAGTGGAAGAAGAGCAAGAAAAACAGATAGATGCACTTGGGAGAGTAAGATGACAAGAGGTGAAATACATAATTTTGTCAACAATCTCTATTGGAAGTCATAAACTTATATGAAGAAACTCAGTAACACTGTCAATCTTCTGACATTTTGTATCTTTATATATCATTTCTCTCAACTAAAGCTTAATGAAAGCTTTAAGTAAGTAGTAGTAAATAGTGATTGGAAAAAAATAATCTCAGGAATATTTTTAAGCTTATATCATTATACTTTTTCCTAAAATACAAACAAATTAATATTCCAAGGTGAGTTACAGACACAGTTCCCCAAAATTTTAAAAGTCGTGTAATATAAGATCTTCACTCTTCCTAAGATCTAATGAGCACTTAAGTATCAAAGACAGATTTGCATTTCAAAAGCCAATTAAAAAAAACATACTGTAGCAAGGCACTAATTAAAAAGTGTTGTGGCTTTACATAAATTAGGCAGTTACTTTTACTTTCCTTGTACAAATCCATCAAAATAATCACAAAACCTATAAATTACATGGATAATATGACCACCCATCTCCCTCCACCACTCTGACATTAGTGTGGTTTCAAAGAAAGCAAGAAAAAAGCCTTTGAAAAATATGTTCATAATGTCACAAATCCAGTTCAGAGCACAATGACGTGGTTAGGTTTGCACAGCCAGAAGAAGCAAAGAGGGAAGAAACACTGGCAAAGACAAACTCAATCTTGATTTGCTAGAAGAAGCCAAAATGGGGAAGTACAAGTTTAATAGGGAAAAGAGATACATGTATCCCCAAACTACTGATCACTAAGGAAAACTGACAGATTTCTTGCTGCTTGCAGTTTCTAAAAACCCAAAGTCTTTTCTGCTAGAAGTCTGGTAGAACAGTAAATAACTTACTATCCAGGTGCAGTAGCAAACAAGTTAAAGTTACAGGCTAATTCTGCTGATTTTAAGTATTATTCATCACGTAATACTTCACTATAACTTCTGACTTGTTTTTCAAAATCCCATGGGAAACCAGATTACACTAGGAAAAGATCAATTTCTATGGGAGTCTCAGTTGCCACAGAATCTTTGATTCTCACACCTCAAAAAAAAAGCCAAAGAGTAAAGTCATTTCATCCATTATCACACATGGAAAAGGTTCTTTAAAAGCACATTGTCAAAAGAACTACAAAGCTTGCCAATCCCTGCCATCATCAATTTTCCCCTGCCATCACACATTTATAGCACTGTGTCAGGAACAGAAATTGAAGGAAGAAACCAAAAAAGTAGGGCTCAGTCATTCAGTCACTGTCTGAACAGTCCATGCTTGAGTATTGAGTGTGCATTTAGGTTTGATTTTTTCATGCAATGGTTGACTAAGCCCCTCTGTCACCTTGCAACACCTTGTGTTATCAATACCTGTCATTCTACACCAATAAAGGAATTTAAGTTTCCTACTGCCAAAAATTTTGGATCCATCAAAATGAAATACAAAGTCCTTTAAATAATTTCATAAAATTATCACAATTTATCAGAAAAATCATGCAGTGGTAAAGGCTGAAAACTCAAAACCTGTATTCATTCAAATGTATGATGTAAACCAGCATGATTTTACTGGGTTTTCTTTGCCCTGGTCTGCATTACTCTTCAGAATTTGTAATTTTTAGGTAATGAAGTTACTTAATGAATAAGTAATAGTTAAAACATGCAAGCTACATTTCATAGTACTCTCTTTTAAAAAGACATCAGCTGCATCACAGAACAACATTCACCCACATCATGAGGTCAACCTACCCCTGCCCAATTAAGAGAATTAGCTGCTTCCCACTGCTGTCTTGAGGCCAAGGAGAGATCTTACTATGCTAACTATCCCCATGCTTGGGGCAGCCTGAGAGCTTCCAATTAAAAGAAGGAGTGGAAGAAACACTAAAAAACAACTGATAAAACTGAGGGATACAAATGAGGTCAGGAAAAGCAATACAATTAAACCCAAATTTAAATACTTAATTTGTTATTTCTTCTTAATTTCTTATTCCAAAGCCTTCTTATTCCCATCCTCCCAACTGAAGGATTAAACTCTGTGTGGTCTTGCACAGCTCCTGGCACTTAACTTAGTAAACAGGTTTTTACTCAGTTAGTAAACAGGTTTTTGCACACCTACACTTGACAACTCTTTTGGAGCAGTGGAACGGTTTATGCACTCTGCAGCCAGAGGATGCACTTGTGTCAGCTCCTAACAGCAGGGTACAAGGTAATGCAGAACATGCACAAGAGCATCTCCTCTGGTTCTAAACAACAAAAGAAAAAAATACTCAAAATACCCCCACACCAAAAGGCAAATTTCGTTTAATGGAATGAATGCATATTCTTCCAATCAGATGCTAGGCCAACACGAGACAAATAGGCAACTATCTGTGTGATAAACATTTGTAAGAGCTTAGGTTAGACTGCAATTATTCACTTTTCCAGCACTGATTTTTTGAAAACAAAACTCACCAGAATTGTATTGGTTTGGTTGTTGTATTAAAACAATACTATGTCACTCTGGACTATATCACAGATTAGTAAAAGCAAACTGGAAATTTAAGACATAAATTGAAGACATTCTGGATTACCTTCATTTTTAACCCCATTAACCTTACCTAATGATCATATAGACCAGAACGATAATAGAAGCAAGATGCTCAGTGATCTCATGTGGAAAGCAGCACAATTAATCATGACAGAAGCAATGTAAGAAGGTGGTAATTGCCTGAGAAAACTGCTGTTATTGTCATCATTACCAACAAACTTAGAAATATAATTCTCATTCGGAGACTCTGAAAGTCTCTCCTTTAAGGTATAAAACCCCAATTTTTTTTATTTCTGACATTTCAGATGCTTCACAACAATACTACAAGCTAAGTAACAACAGCAGAATATGAATGATGGTAAGCAGCAGCTCTGGGAGACACTGTAGCACTAGTCAGAAAGAATTCATTACCTCGAGATATTTATTAAGGAAAGAAAAAAAAAGGCTGGCAAACATTAGAGAAACAAAAGGAAATTGCTCCATTGGCTTCTTCCCTAGTTAAGGCAATGGCTTTAGCTTACCTTTTTTGCTGTTTTTTGAAGTCTCAGTCTCACAAAGTAATTATAAGTCTTTTCCAGCTTCATAGTTAGCAAAGCACATACACAGCCTGATACTGCTGATCCCCAAGATATAAGTAAATGACATTATGCACCTTCCCCATTTATTTTTATCAGGGGACTTCACCTACCTACTGCTCTCTACTCACCAAATAGAAGATATCACCCAATATCAAATTTGGTTATACAAAACCACCAAAGGTGAGGTTCTGACTATATCTGACTTCTTTCTATCTGTCAGGAAAGTTTGAAGCATGTTACTCTTAAAGTTCCTTGTTCTCACTTTTTACTAGAGAAAAAGAGAAATACAAAACCCAAGCACTCCTCCTTTCTCCACCAGTCCTCCAGTTTTTCAGGGACTTCACACATCACCAGCTTTTACTTTTTCTTCCCATTTACTTCATGACATATAGGGCAGATAAATATCAGCATATAAACAGGCATAGAAAGTTCTTTTTAAAGGTATTTATATACAGAGTAGAACCCTGCTCCTCTTTTCTCTTTCTATGCTTCATTGTGATTGCACACAACCAAAGCTGCTTCTTTTTATCCATTCATTTAAGTTTACCTGATCTTTAACATTTCCTGAATTACCCACATGTTAAGCCTCTTAGAGGGTTAGACTATATGACAACATTCACTCAGTAAAAAGAGAGACAGAATCCCAGTTTGCTGATAAGCAATGAAAGTCTTTTTTCATTTCTTGCTAAGACCTTCCTCTTTTTCAAATGGCAGAGCACACAGGTACATTATTACGCTGTTTGTTAGACCCAACAACAAAGAACAGAAACTAACCTGCTACCGTGAGCTTTGCTGTTCTGCTGACAATGGTTCCCAGGCTTTCCACAGTTGCCACACACTGATAATATCCTTCATCAGGTTTGTTATGCTTGGAATGCACCACACTGTTTATTAATAAAGATCCATCTGGTAGCAACTGGCGACGATCATCTGACACTAAGTTTATAAGAGTCCCATCTTTTTTCCATTCAATTTTTGGAGATGTTTCAGAATAAGCTGAACAGTTCATTATAACAGAAGCTCCACGAACTGACAGAATGTCTATTGGCTCCACCAGGAAGTAAAAAGGAGTGAAAGTTCTCACAAGGGATCCTGTAAAACACAAATCACACAATTTTTGGGTTAGCTTTCTACACTTTTTAAATTGTAAAACGCATCCTCATTTCAAAATATTGTCATGTGCACAAGAACTACCACCACTTGCAATATCATCTCCCTGAACATACTGGAAATAGCTTGGTCAGTATTGCAGCATTTTCTGTTTTGACTGCTTACACCAATGGACTCTGAGACTGAAAGAAATTTTCATCACTACAACATATTCATCTGCTCATATTGGAATCAACATGGTTAATAGTCCCAAGCAGACAGAAGTCTGCCTAAAACCTAAACAAACCAATACACATTGGCAAGTACCACATTTACAACAAAGGACATTTAGGCTTAGGACTCCTTAGGACCTCCTTTTGTGGTACAGCTGCCATACCAAAGCAATGTGGTAATATGTTTTGTATAATAAAGATTAAGAAACATTAAGAATAATTCAGCCCTCAATATAAGAAGAGTCACCAATTCTGAGCTTAACGCATCATGCAAGTGCCATAAAACAGCTTTTTACTTCTATTCTAGTTCAAGATAAATGTGATTCCTTTTCCATTTTGAATATACCCAAAAGACTTCTCTAGTTAACATCTGGTTTCCATTAAGAAATTAATTTTAATTACTGTATTCCTGGTGCATTTGGTCAAGCAGAAAGATTGTGCATTGGTAACACTTTGATGTGCCTTAACTTGATCATCCACAGAAAACACGAAAAATTCTTACAGGGGAGAACAGTTTTTCAAATCAGCACAGTGTTGGGCTGAGAGAAGAAAGGGTGTTTGCTTTTAAAGCCAACCTTAGAAACAACATCAAGGCTCTGACAAACTCCACCTTTCTTCCCCTTGAGGACTAGGGGTAGAATACCTTTACAAAACCTCATGACAACGTAACTTACTCCTAGCAAACAAAAAACAAAAATGCACAGACTGGGAGCTTAATAGGGCTTTAGAAAGCAAGTCACTTCAACCCAGATTCTTCCATTCTTTGTATAAAAGAAAGCAAGCTGTAAAAGTGAATGCTTACAACAAAAATGCCAGCTTGTTTGCCTTGTTTGGCTTTGGTGTAGATGGGACCAGATCAAATCCATTGATGAGCTAAGATTATTCTTAAAGCAACAAAGTGCCCAAGGAAATAACATTGAAAAGTATAGGGCAGAGGATGTCAGAAAAGAGCATGCCAAGAAGCAGCAGCAGCACAGAAGGGATTGAAGACTTCCAGGGAGAATGGGAAGCATATTCCCAGCCACAGCCTGCTACAACTCAGAAAATGCCACTGCACAGAAAGCTGAGGATAAAAAACTATGGCCCATCTTGAAGGCAGTCAAACTGGATTTGAGACCTTCCTAGCTGCACTCTTAGAAAGGTTTTGCAATTTAGAGTTAGGGGCACTCACTCTGGAGAAGTGTCCTTGGGCTCCATCCACAGTTCAGCCAACTGAGTTCCTACTTCATTTCAGCCTCGGTTCAGCATAAATATGCTTTGTACATAAAAGACCTTAATAAGCTTCTACTTCTGTCATGAAGCCATTTCTCCCACTCCATCAACCTATTGATTATCCAGTTAAATGACACCACACTATTAAAGACTGACTTGGTGTACTTCATGGAGGGAGTCCTTCCCCTTTCCATGTATTTATCTTTTGTGGGGTGTCTATGTGTATCTATACATCAGTGGCTTGAATTGTGTTAACACAGGCCAAAATAACTTTAAGCAAGACAAGTCTATCCTCCTGCTCAGATACACAAACAGTTGGCTCATTCCCAACAGATTTTCTTTTTATCCCAGATCTGCTCTTGTAAACTGATGGTGGGGACCCACCAATTCTTGCAGGCACTCAGTTCCTGTGCTCCATGATCTCGGTTATTAAGATTACCAAGCAGTGTTGCTAGCTATGATTTACGCCCAAATTTTTTTTTGCCATTCTGGGCATGGAGAACAGGCTCTTCATCTTTCCCAATAGTCTTCAACATATGTAAGGACTTAAATCCTTCTCCAGCCTTTTCTTCTGGCTTAGCATTCCTACTTCCTTTAATCTTCTCAAAGACTTTATGTCATTAAGCTCTGCTAATTAGCTCCCTGAATCCTCTCCAACCAGCTCACACTCTTGCTCATGTGCAGCACCCAAAACACACTGGAGGGCCCCAGCAGAGCCCAGATCAGTGTTCAGTGCAGGTACAGTGTCATCTGACGTGTGTTGGAGGCTCTACAGCTCCCTTCTTCATCCCTCCCAACATAGAGGCATTAGGGTTTAGCACAGAAGATTAACACTACCACATACATTCATCTGTAATCCCTTCTCTGTCACAATCCCCAGATCCTTCCCTCAGAAGCTGCCATGAGGCTTGGTTTTTCCCATTCCATGTTTGACTATCTGATTACTCCTGCCTATCTGAATTAACTTTACCTTGGTTTCTCCAAATTTTTTCTTCTTCTTAAAAAAAGTTGACCAATTTTGACCTTATCCTCCCTCTTGCAGCTTTAAGTCATGTGAAAATGTAATAAATACAGCTTACTCTGTCATCCAGACTGATGTATCTAATATAGATGTATATTAGAAAGAAATGTAATAGAGGTTTATTCAGAATACACAGGTGCAAAAATCCCAAACAAAGCAGCCTTCAACAGCCTCACCATCACTTCCTAACATTTATCCATCCCTTTTTGTAGACATCTTGTGCTGGCTAGACCATGTTTCCCTGTTTCCTTACAACAGTGTAATGGGATGGTAGCTGTTGAGGCAAGAATAAAGGAAAGTGGATTTTTTGCTATTTAACTCTTTAAATTAAGGTGAGCAGAATGATCTGATAACATTTCTTTGATAATTCCCTCTCAGTTAACTCTCCTATCTACATTATTTTCAGAAGAAATTAGGATGGAAAAAAGGTCTGTTTATTCACTCCTTGATTTTTCCAGCAACTGAAACCAAGCTGATGACTTTTATACATCTCTAGCTCCTTCTTGCCTTCCGTTTAAATTATTTTAGGTTTTTCTCATCATCCCCATACCTCACCTCTCAGATTCTCACCACCAACAGTTCTGAAACTGTTTCGGCCAAGGTAAAATTCATCACACACAACTGGTAGCTACCAATGATAAAATTGCAGCTTGTCCTTTGCTAAGCCTGGTTGATGTCTCATTGTCTCAGTATGATGATGAAGGACTATAAGAATGCAACTCTTCTGACCAAAAAGGACCAACAGAAGCGCATCTGAGATACATCACCAAGTTTACAAAGTTCAGAGGAATCTGCCTGAACTTCTCCTTCTAGCACGCTTTCCCCAAAGATGGTGAAAAAGCAAAAAAAAAGTTATTTTTAATACAAGACTTTCCAGCCACAGGACATCTGAGAGCACCTAAATAAGACAAGGAGCTCATCATTGCTCTTTCCAAATGCTGTGTTTTCAAAGGATGATTTACCTCTGTGGAAAAAAAGAAACCCAAGACTTGCTTTAGCCTTCTTTTCCCTGCTACCATGTACACAGAAAGGCTGCTTTTTTTTTTTTTTTCCTATGTATTTTTTAAACAAGACTTCAAGTGAGCGTTTACATGAAAGGCTCAAGTAGGAAGAAGCTTCCCTTCATATTTCTAAAAGACACAAGCATGCCAATAACAAACTTAAAATAAAACATTTAATCGTGGGCTTTAGCAACTGCCTGACACAGGCTCTTTAGAAGTTCTGGCATTCAGGAAAATAATTTCAGACAAAATTTTCTGAGCTCAGTTATACTCAGCACGCAGATATTACCTTGCACCAAAGCAAGGCAATAGGTGTCAGGTTTCCCTATTATTCATGCTACAGATTCAACCTTAATCTACACTGTTGCAACCAAAACTACTTGGTAGAGAAGCTTTCCTGATGACAATCATCAATTGCATTCAAAGTGGAGGACTTTAATACCAGGTTTCACATCACTTTTGGAAGGAAAATTCATTCCATTTACAAGGACCAAAGGCAACAATTAACCAGAAAGAAAATGTGAAGCACATGTATCATTCCAGAATCACTTTTTCTAAACAGAATAGGAAGTGAAGGCAACCAAACACATCTTTCATCACGACTACCTGACTTCAGATTAGTAGGACACAAGGATTCAGATGTTGAAAGGAGTCATACAGGGCTTTGGTGAAGAACGATGTCTTACTTTTACACGTTGAGGAAAGATGTGTCAAATGAGGAGCATGATACTTGTCCTTTCCAGTTAGACTCCAAAACAATTTAAGAGTACATGTATATAACACCCTTGAAAACTGATGTTTAAAATAGAAGCATTTGACAAAATCCTAATCAGACTGGCAGTAACTATTATAAATCCTTTTTTATGTACTGCAAGTCAATGATAAAAGATCCAAGCTCTCTTGCTGCAGGACTGAAGTTTTAAGAAGCTTTTCACCAGAATTTAATTAACATTCCCAATGGCTCCTGTAATCCTAAAACCAGTATGCCATGCCCTTCCTAACACAATAATTAAAAAAAGCTGTCTTCAAGAATCACCCAAACATATTTTAATTGAAGATATCACAAACACTATTCCTTGCAAGTTGCCAGCAAAAGCTCACAATGAACTTGTCTTGTGGTTTTGTTAAAATGTTAATTGATAAGAAGCACATTATCTATAGGGATAAATTGCTACACACATTAATCTTTAAAGAAAATGTAAGCATTAGCAGTAATTTTTTTTTTCCCTTGACAACACTAGAAACATTCTGGATTGCTCCATAAGCAATATTTATGTAAGATATTACAATATATCATGGCAGTTTACGCAAAGATGTATTTTCTGCTTACTATTACATTTTTCCCTTATGGCAGAATACAGACCACCTGTCCAAATTCAAGTGCATATGATGGCAATATACATCAGCCAACAAAAGATGGTTTAGGATTTTTTTTTAAAACACATTCAAAGCCCCAACACACACGTGGTGGTTGGCAAGCTCAGTCCTACAGAAAATTTGATGCCAAATTTTCTAAACGCCATTTCAATTCTTTCTTTGCAAAGATTCTACAATCCATAAATTAGAGACAAAAATGCTATTGCACCTAAGCATCAGGAAAAAAGGAAAAAGAAGAGCAATCCCTGACTGCAGACAAACAATATAAATCTTGTTGGTACTCTGATAATTCCAGAGGTAGCCTGACAGCAGAACCTAGGAGAGCAAGTGATGTAAAATTGTAAGGTAAGCAATGCCATGTATAAATCTAGACTTTCCCAGACTCACTAGATTCCTTTCTCCATTAGCACAACCCAATTTCCTCTTTTTATGATTTAATATACTATAACAAGAGTTTTCATCAAAAAGAGTAACTCATGTTCACCCCAGCACCATTAAGCATCATGGGCTAGCAATGATGTTTGAAGGCTGATCTGGTACCTCAGATTCACCCTGGCCAATAAGGGCAGGGGCCATGTCCTGAGATCGATAAAGCAGAGTCATCCTTTTCTTTGAGGTATGGGGAAACCACCTGTACAGATGCCCATTTGCTAAAATGGGATGCTTCAGGGGTTGCTGCATAGGGACAGGAAGAGCATTGCTTGTTCAAGGAAATTCTCCCAAAAGAGAGCAGTGTAAAGCTGGATGCTTTGTGCTGTTTCGTTGTCAATGCTGTGCACACGTGTTTTCTTACAATGCAGACCAAGCAGACCATGCTGAGGGAACAGTAATAACAGCCCAGGTTAGCACCCAAAAATCTGCACTCTCAATCACTCTCCTGAATAAAATGGTCTGTTGAGAGAAACTGCTCTTTCAAACTGTTGTGAAGTGCACCTGTCTGAACACCACCAGGCTTAGGTGCAAGCTGTCATCAATACCAAGATGGCAGCTTCCAGTTGGAAGGAATTCTGCTCTGACCTTCTGTTCCCATGGTTTTCAAAAGACATCTATCTAGAAGCATGAATTTGTGAACAAGCTATTTTTGCATATTATTTTCTAGTGGTTTAATGTTACTGAGTGGAGAAGGTTTTTGACACCAGGTTCTAAAAAGGAAACAAAAGTCAAGATACCCACTACCATACAAATTACTGCCACAGAAAGAAATACTGTATGTTTCAAGACTTTGCCTTCAGTAACTTTGGGCATCCTTGCCTTTCAGACAGCACAGTCAATAACAAGCAACAAATTCAAGCAAAGCAAACAATATTTTGCAATTGCTTTTACAGCTTTGTCTATACTTCCAGTTACCTTTCACTTGTTAATAAAAATTCTTCGTGCCTTAATCTTGACTGACCTTCTTGACAGACCTCAATCACAAAACTATACTAAAAAAATTAATCCCATTTTTAAAAGTACACAGGAATAGAACTAAAAAAAGCATAGCCAGATAGGGTACAGTGTGTCTGCAGTAAAACACTGCAGGTTGAGCATCCATGCATTTACCCTAATCACTCCTTCTGTAAGTGATACCATCTCTTCATATATTAATTAATAATGTGAAGGAAAACAAGGTAATCATCAACAACAAAATCCACAGATTGTAATCTGAAATATCAAACATCCTTGGATATGCATTTATGCCTGGTGTTTAGTTGCATGGCCTTTCTAACACCTCTAGGGAGTCAGAAATCTTTACCTGAGTTTTGAATGCCTGAAAACAACTTTTCTATTTACAGCATTGCTGCTTTCAATTGTCTATTCTATGCTGATGGTTTATTTAAAGAGCCAGGTAAGGAGCTCTGCCACAATGACTCCCAACCCTTTTGCCTCTTACTCGGGGCAGCAGTTCCATTAAGCTTGGAAAAACAAAGGACAAAAGAGGGCACCAGCTTCTTTTGCTGCAGTTTCCCCTAAAGCATGATTCACTGTAACCATTTCTCATGGTACTCTTGTCCAGAAACAAATCCCCACCAAGGAAATTTTCTCTCTTGCCTGGTTGGAGTCCCACTGTTAGTCACATTCTTGCAAGGATTTGTTCATCTGCCTCAAACCTACATTCCAACCTTGAAAACTGTATATGAACTATGCTTCAAAAGTAAATTCTAACAGACTTTTTGTTCTTCCTGGTGTGAAAGGAGAAAGAATCCTTTATGACCACTAAGGTAAAAAAATTTAGATTTCTTTCAAGTTGCTTGAAAACAACCTTTGGATTTTATAAACCTCACTTCTAGAAACTGAGTCCCTCAAACCCCTCACCTTCTGCAAGGAACATAATTACAAAAATATTTTGCTTTTATAATCAAAGGAAAAACAAATCAGACCATCTAACATCCTATTTTCAAGTTACACCAATGAAGGAACTACTCTGAATATCCTAACTGCAAAATTTCTTTTCATAACCATTTCAGAAGGGGAGCTTAAAGGATTTTATCAACTTTTTCCCTTTTGAGGTGGAACCAACAAAGCCATTTTTCACATTTCAAAATCAGTTTTCATTCAGATAGCCAACCTCTAACTGACACATCCTTCAGCTTTGCATAGGATTTAGAGATGGTACCGTGTTTTACTTGACACAAAGGACAAAAGATCCTTTCATGTGCTATCCCCTTTCTATTGCTGTTAATGACAGAAATGATCTAGAATGATAATAAAGTAAAACCTTTCTGACTTAAACTCCAGACAAAGAAGTTACCTTAAGCAAACACTCTTGGGAATAGGTGTTCAATATGTGATCTAAGAGCACAGCTAAGATGCTTTCAAGGGTGATGACTGTCATCAGGATACCAGGTACTAGTGCACTCTACCCCCAAGGAAGCCTTCAGCCAGTGTCAAACTCTTCTTTCTTATCTGTCAAAATAAGCCACACTGATTACCTTTCATATAAAATTAACAGTATGTCATGAGACTACTATGCCCATTTCAGCCAATTTTTTAATATTTTACATGGCTCTTATTCCCCTGCAATCTTCTTGCACATAGTTTAAGCAAAACAATAAAATTAGTTTCCTTGCTTGTTCATTCCACAGTCCTGGCAGAAACCCCATTAGAGCAATACCCAATTTAGAGTTGCCAGCTCCAGTAGTTTTTATAGTAATCTGACTTGAGAATTTCCATATTCTTTCTGGTCAAGTATTAAAAGGAAAAGAAAAGCATGTAATTTTTACTTATTTTTAATATTAACAGTGTTTCCTTTGGAAAGACTACAGGTTACAGACAATTAGGGATCAATTCTTTATTTTTAATTCTTCCAGGGACCATTTTCATTACTTGATCAAACTGGTCTAAGAAAAGACACATCAAGCATTTCTACAAAAGAATACTAGAGGGCACTATAAAGACACCGACCAAAGGAAGAAAATTTATTTCTGTTCATCATCATGAACAATAGTACTTTGACTTTTCCACAGAAATAGCTACCATATGTTAGCTACTGACAATACTACATTTGTTTTAGCAGGTGAAGAGGAATTTCCTTTTTTTTTTTCCTGGAGTGATGGATTTCCTTTCCTAGAGTTCCAGTCTTCTGGTCACTCAGGCACTTAATTTACCTCTTCAGTTATGTGCGTAGGAAAAACAAACATCGGCTTCCACAGGGTTAAACAGCAGAAAATCCATTTGTAAGACTCAGAATACATAATACACAAACATTTAGCAAAAGGTTCCTCCATCTTATTCTCCTTACATTCTGTTTGAGCTTGGGCCAAACCACTCAATGCTCAAACAGGGCTCAGGAGCTCAGACTTGAGGAACTGGTTCACCCAAAAGCCTCACCAGGGCTAGACAAGCAGTTTAGCTTCCCAAGGAGATTCCCTCTTGGTTTGCAAACCAAGCCCAAGATACATCAGGAAGAAGATTCCTTGCATCCGTCATTTTTTTTTGGCCAGACTTCAAAACTGCTTTAGAACATAAATACAGAAAAAAGTCGGCACAGATCACAAGAGAATTATTTGCTGAAACCAATTACTTAAATATTTTCCATGTAGTAAACACACTGCAGTACTCAAGAACTCTACACGAAGGGTAAAGTAATATTACTATTTCTCACCTGCCAAGAGGGTTATAGGGCACCCAACAGAACATATTCAGTGGAGCATATTCATTTAAAGATGAACTTTAAGTGAGAAGAGAGTCACACTTCAGTGAAGGATCATGCTGTAGTCTCCTCCAGCACACCTATTCAATTCCCTGCTTCAGGGTGATTGCAGAGATTACAAAGGATGCTTGTGGGAGAAGTGTGAAGGGCAGGGCTGGAATGCTGCTATCCTGTCAGGGGTGCTGCAATCACAGCTGAGGGCCAGAATGGCATCCAGGAAAATATATATGATAAGAAGAAAGCTGGTTTCTATGGGAAGCTTAAAAGGGAATATGTAAAAAAAAAAAAAAAAAAAAAAAAAAAAATGCAAGCAAGAATCAAACCAGAAGAAGTTGCTCAAAATAATTTCCAGCATTGTTCTAAAGAGGGAGACCTCTGTCATGCTTGAAAGAAGAGGAAAAAAATCTTAACAAATACCTTTAATACTAGATCAAGTAAAGACTATATAAGAGAACGTGAAAACACAAGTACAGCTGCATCAGATCACAGCAAAAAGAATCCTTTTAACTCAAGTGTCTTGTCACAGCAGCTGAGAGCAGATGCTAGGGAGCACCTAAGAGCAAAGTAAATATACTGTAAAAAATACTCAAATTCAGCCTCTCCTTTGCGACTGGAGGATTTCAGCAGCCAGAAGTGGGTTTTCTTCTACAGCTCAACAGCTCTTGGAGAACAAGCTGCCTCAGAGGAGTGAGAGGAAAAGAAGGAAAGGGCATGGGCAAAAGAACACAAGTTTCAGCATTCATTTTGAGGGCCCCCAATTTAGGGGACTAATGCTGAAAGGTTAAGACAAGTGGTTAATTCTGTATGTTCAGCAGAGCTAATTGCATAGCCTCCTTCACTCCTCTGGTTCCTTACCACTATCCAATCACACTCTTGATCCAAAGTATCCAAAAATATAATAACCTTAACTAATTTATAAATAAGGATTTTATTGATCTCTCAGAATACTAGGGAAAAAGTGTGAACAGTAAAAACGTAAGAAGATACACATACGAAACACTACTGTAAGCAAGCTGCAATGTTTTTAACAATCTCATTTTTAAAACATACTTACACAAGTTTTCTCTCTCATCAAATTCAACATTTGTGGCCGAGTTCATTCCATGGGTAAAATAAGTCGCAATAGAATTGACCCTTCACAAATTTAAGCTGTAACACTGTTCTTGTAAAAGCAAGCTGACCAACTCTAGAACTCACAAGAGACTTTTCTTGGCAGAAAGGTACATAGCCAGATGATAGGCACATCATCAGATACATGAAACAGGACAGAGCACATGCCCACAAGTGACCCAGACAACCACGGCCCGATCCAACTACAGCACCAGGGAGACAACCAGCATGTGACGGAAGGGGAGGAAAGGACAGCTAAGCGGTGGTAGCTCCCATCGGTTTTATTTGCTATTGAGCACGCTGTGCTTGTTTGAGAAGCCCAAAACTAAAACTGGTACAGTCTAAAGATAAAAACCTCAAGAGATGCCCATTTTTGTTCCAATTTGCAAAACACGAGCCTCTGATACAGAGAGCGCCTCTGGTAACCACTGGGCAGCATCAGAGTATCCATGCTAACTGAATTCCATGCAAAACATCCATTGGATTCTGCAGTCGGAGCACTCAGTGCTTTCACACCCCCATTTAGCTCTCTGATTATTCGTAAATTGAAGGTTGACTGTTTGTGTTTGAATTGTAATAACCAAGGCAGACAAATGCCTTGGGCTAGAGCATGTTACAGTCACAGAGGAAAAGCTACTGTAATTAGAGTAAAATTCATTTTTCTAGCAAGAGGAAAAAAAAAAAAAAAAATCACACTCAACACGAAGTGAACTACAGAAAAACAAGCAAGGCACTTTGCACTAGATAAACAGAAGATCAGAGATTTGCCTGGGTTTGAGCCCTTGAGAAATATTTAAATCACAAGGTTCATGCTTCAGTTGTCGTTCAATAAAATGGAGAAAAGAGGCAAAAAGAATCTGGATTTTTACCCCAGAAACAGGCACCCATGTCCCAGCATGCCCAAGCGCAGCTTGAAGCCTGCGGTCATAATCTGCATCAACAAATCAGACAGAGGAGGAGAGCTTGCCACATGCATCAAGCATTGCTTGAAGAAAACACTAAATCAGGAAAGAGAAGAGATGGAAGAGCATCTTTACCTTTACAACTGAAGTCTCTCGACTGCATGGTAAGACGTCGCAATATTTTTATACTTAATTTTTATATTCCTATACTGCTCAGTAAGAGTACTGTACAGAAAGGCAAGACACCAGGTATAGGTATTAAACAGGTACACCAGCCCCTCCCACTGCACATGCTTTGCTGTTGTGTTTGTGGTTTTGGGGTACCACTGCAGCATCACATGAACATTAATTTTCTGGTGATACAATCTTTGGCAAAGATCTTTTAAAGTTGAACGTTAATAGCCATAATATAGTAGCAACCATCTAGAAGTCTATATAAACTATGAATTTTAAGTGGCAAATCATTAAGTTGTGTGTTCCATGCCTTTCATTAAGTTTTATTTATATTTACACATACACACATCCCCATATATATAAACTTTACGTATATGCACATCTTACACATACACGTCACAACTAGTGATGTGCACCTGCCAGTATTCTCTATAACACCTGATTATTATACAAACTTCAATTATTTTTTCAAGACAAGCATTTGAAAATTATAAAAACTGAAAAAACTTACCAAAGACATCTCAATAATAATATTATTGATTAATTACACTTAAAAGAAGAAGACAAAATAGCTTACAGAGCCAGAATTCTACTGAAACAGATATAAGACAAATTAGCAGGTTCACACTGGGTGAACAAGGAAGAAATATCTGGAGATGCAGAAATTAAAATATAAATATCCAGATAACTCCAATATTAAACAGAAAGGATAACTAGTCACAACTGAATGGTTTGAAAGTGGCCAAGAGTAAGTGTAAAGACACTTCACTACATTTCAGACTGGTGCCCACCAGGAAAGCAGTCCAAGCAGTAGCTCAAACGTGTCACTGAGTTAACAACTTCAAGTCATTGTTTTTGAGGTTTTTCTTCTTTTGTGTTTGTGTTTGAAAAGGGATGTCTTTGTGTTTGAAAAGGGATGGAAGGCTTTGGCTGGCCGAGCACTCCCTTCAAGACAGGAATATCTATCTATGACACAACTGTTCTTCAGCAAACTTGGAGTTCTATCTTTGCACCACTGACTCCTTGCTACATTCACGCATCCAACAAGCTGTCCCAGGAAGAGTACAGCTACCTCAGAAGCTTTGCTTTATAAATAAACCTTCTTTCATACCCAAAGCCTAAACATGACAGAAATATTTGCAAATCTTCATGATCCTTTATCTTGAAGTGCACAAATGTGATCTGGAATAAAAAATTAAATCCCCAAGACTTATTTACTACAACTTCATTATTTCAAGTGCACCGAACATACAAGGAGTGGAGAAAATTATTGGATTTTTATTACGTTTTTATATATGAAATAAAGTAGCTATACTTCAGGAAGGCAACTCCAGACTATTAAACAACATATTTATATTCAAAACAGATCCACGAAAAAAAGCTAATTGCACTAATCCCTTATTGTACCTTTGCAGAGTGTTCTTTCACCCAGCTGACATTTTGCCATAACAGATTCCTACACTACGCTGTTAGCGAGTGCTTTGTAAGCCAAGAAAAGCAAGAAGAAAAATAGCCAAATGCCTCAATTTCACTCCTGATTCTTGCTGTCTCCTTTTTCAAAGGTGCAATGTGGTTCTCTCCATGTCCCTGCTGAAGCACGGGAAGGAGGAAAGCAGCGGGATAAACGCCGAGACTTCTGCACCTTCCCGGAAAGCGGCGAAGCTGTACATCAAACTTGAACAGAGAATATAACCCATGGGATGCTAATGGAGCATGTCCAGCTCCATCACTTTCCCTATTTGGTCTCAGTTGAAAGTACAGTCTAACAAACTGAAAGTTCGGTTTTAAAAGCTTTACACAGATTCTTGTCTCTTCTGAAAGTGTGTTAATGAAATGGCTTCCTGTTTCATTTTCTGAAGACAAACAAAAGCTTTCATCTCGCTTGTTTACTCACTTAAGCTCCTCAATTCCCATGAAGCACTGTAGCTTTGATTGGCACAGTTTTTGTCAGAATAAAATAAAAAGCATAACTGTAGCTTTGAAAACACATTAGCAAAAATATTTGCAAGTATTAGCTTCGCAAATATTATAGAGATGGGCAAGGAAAAACAGATTCATCTGTTCATTTATAACTATTCCATCAAAGTGGGAAAGTAAAAATGTTGAAAAAGAACTTACAAATGAGTGGAAATACTGCATTTATTAACTGAATTATTATATATCCATAGATATACCCGTAGATATGGGTGTTACCTGAATTACTAAGTTAGTCAGAAATGCTTAAGAAAAGCAAATTCATAATTCATCACCAGATGGAATTTGCTTATAACCCTTTCGTTCTTGTTTCTCCGTAAGTATAAAAGTTCTCATCACCCTGAATATAAAAAAACCCTGGATGACAATTTGACTGAAGAATGCAAGACAAGTTTAGCACAACTTCTCAGATTGATCTAGAAAAGGTCTCCCTTTAATTGTATTAATTTTACCTGCTAAAAAAAAAAAAAAAAAAAAAAAAAATCACAGAATCCAAGACTGGTTTGTGTTGGAAAGGACCTTAAAGATCATCTAATTCCAACCCCCTGCCAGAGGCAGGGACACCTCCCACCAGCCCAGGTTGCTCCAAGCCCCATCCAGCCTGGGCTGAGATACTTCCAGGGATGGGGCAGCCACAGCTGCAACTTGGGCCAGGGGCTCTGCCCATTCACAGCAAAAAATTTCTTACTAATAGCTAAACTAAATCTCCTTCTTTCATTTTGAAGCTGCTATCCCTCATCTTATCACTTCATGCTCTTGTAAAACGTTCCTCCTCAACTTTCCTGGAGCCCCTTCAGATACTGGAGAGAAAAGCCAGAACAGGTCACCTGTTGTTACAGGCACTAATAGACTTCTGGCAGGATCTGACTGCTCACAAACAGCTGACAGTTCACTTCCAAACATGAAGGCTGTTGCTTGCCTTCATGCCATGCATCTTTATGAAAAGCATGGTCCCATCTCCTTGATAGCCTCCTTGTAAGTACCAGCAGGTCCACCACTCCCCCCCAGGCTTCTTTGGGCCAAACCTCTCCTAAGGTTCATGCTTCAGCCCCCAGCCATGCTGGAGGAGAGTCAAACAAACTTGCTCCACTTCTGTAAACTCTGACACAGACACGTTGGGGAACCCAAAACTGGATGCAGTATTCTGGACACATCTGGCAAGGCATCAAGTTCACTTCCCCTCATCCTGTTGGCTCTGCCCTGGATAATCCTTTCTGTGCCACAAATTGGCTTGCGGAGACTATGAGATAGTCTGACAGCCACCTGGTTGACTATTTGAAAGGTTCCAGATCAATATTTCTTTTTTTCTGTCTAATATGGAGCAGAATTTTCTGGCTCAAATAATATCAAAACAGGACCCAGATCTGAACTCTGCATATCACACCAGAGGACAGTGCTCAATTTGCACAACTTCATTTTGAAGCTGCTAAACAAACATACAGACCTGATGAAATATTAATTTGACTAATGATGACAACAGAACCTCAGAAGGAGCTAACAGCTCCACAGAAAGGGAGTAAACCTGCTTCCAGCACTGACAACTGCACAAGTTTCAGACATGTAACAGATGGCTCAAAAACCTGTGCAGACTGTGTTGATATCAGCCTTTGCTTTGGCAATACTGCCTCCCTTTTTAAAGCCACAAAAAGCTTACCTGACTAGGGAGAGCTGAAGTGTGAGATACTGAACAGAAATTTTGAGTAAAGACTGGTCACAAAGTATTTATACTTCACATTTCTTCCACTTCATACACTCCAGACTAATTTAAGGTACTCTCTCAAGAAAGATTTTACCTTCAGATGACAGAAAGCTCTTCTATCTGCTTGAAGAGTGGAATCAAACTAGATGGCAACTTAATGTTCACAATAAAATTTCAGCCGATAATACTTCATAAAACATAATTTGGATGTGGTGCTTTGTGGAAGAAAGCTCTGGAGGTCACCTGGCTTAGCCACCTGCACCAAGCTGGTGTACTTAGATCAGGCTGGTCAGGGATTCGGCCTGCCAAGTTTTAAGCTTCTCCAAGGAGATGTAACAATAGCCCTGCAAGAAGTGTAGAAGCATCCAAAGCAGGAAAGCTTTGGTGAGATGTGGCCCCAAACTGTTTTTCTAGAATTTCCTTTCTGACACATCACAAGGGTGAGCTATGGATTTAAACATTTTCAAATTACAAGGAAAAAAATCTACAAAATAGGCACACAAAGCTACAATAATGGCAGTGTTTGGAAAGATCTTTTCTGAGGAATCCAGCAATAAAAGCTACACAGAGTGCCTAATCCTTCTGTTACCATGCTTAGAAACAAGGAGGAGGATACAATATACCAATATGGTCTGAAAATCACACCTGGGAGGTGGCTCAGACTGGCAAGAGGAAAGACAGAGCTGATCCTCAGCAGAACGTCACTCAGAACTGCACTTGCCGTGTGTCCCAGAAGTAGGATTTTGCAAAACCTATCTGAAAAGAAGCAACATGTTCTCAGGGGAATAACAAGGCTGTAACTCAACCTCACCTAGTCTGAACATAATCACTGGACTGCTGAACTTGCTGACATTGTCATCACGGTTTTTCTTACACCACCAGTGACATTAAGGGCACTGCTTTGGCAGTAAGCACAGAGCAGGCATGTCCAATGGCCAAGAGACTCAGCGACAACTTGGACCTTGACACAGAACTGTTAACTACTGCGACATCCCTTGGTGTCCCCAAATGTCTCATCACAGCAGTTCTCAGTGCCAGTTGAGCTCCATCTATAGTGTAAACTGGTTGGATGCTTGTGACTACATAGCCACCAGCTGCACCTCACTTCCCATCACCAACACACCACATAACCTTTCACCACCCACCAGCTGCAGGTCTGTAAGGACAGCGTCCTACACCTTCTCCCAATGCAACTGCTCCCTCAGAGCAGTTATGCCCACCACCACCCTAAGCATGGAACACAAGGATGAAAAAACTCTCCAACTGCAGTCTTTTATTTTATTCCCCTTTAATTATATACTATGTACCACCAGGTCTTAGTTTTCTCCTCTACATTAGGTCTCTAGCTAGCATTACGGTAAAGTTTTGGACAGATCCTTCATGTCTGCATCACTGTCAATGCCTGCTGCAACAAGCTTTCTATTTTAATACACATTGATAGAATTGCACTAAAACATAAGGCAATTTACACTACTAAGTCACAGCTCAAGCCTTGCAGCAAAAAAACCAAGTTCCAAAAGATGTTAAGACAAAGCTTTTCCCAGGTTCCTCAAGAATTTATGCCATAATTTGTCCCAGTCACCAAAATACCACTACCTTCAAGATAAAACCACATTTTCAGCTGGAGGGCAGCTCTGCTCCACATAAGCATTCACCACTGACCACTGTCACACACTATTATAAAGCTAAAAATTCCTTTGGTCTCACCTTCCCTGTCCATTCTGAAGTTTTATGTAAATAACCTGTATAACATTCTCCTGAGAAAGTTTCCAAACTCAAACATACCTTAACCACAGTATAATCAAATAATTAGACTGCTGTCCCTGGTAAGTCTACCATTAAAACTTAAAAACTATGCTTAAGATGAAAAGTTTTATTTCAATAAATAGCACATAATGACCATCACAAATGCAAGACTACATTTTCTAGCAGAGTAATTTACACTTTTTCAAAAAAAAAAAAATTCCAGGGAAAAAAACTGTCTAATAATGTGCAGTGTTTTGTTGTTTGGTTGGTTGGTTGTTGTTATGTTTGGTTTTTTTTTTTTTTAGTTTAGATTTTCTGTTGTTTTTTGTTTAAGAACTACAGCCAGAAAACAGAACTACTGAAACACACCCTTTAAGTTTTAAGAGGGATGAAATACAGCTTTCCAAGAGAGCCAAGCATTTATGTCACTTTTAACCATGAAAAAATCCCTGACAAGAGCATGTAAAATCATGACAGCACCTCCATAACAGAAACACCACTGCTACAGATCACTGTTACAGATTATAAGAGGAAGTGGCCAAACTGGTGACAGGTCAAAAGAAAAGGGATCTGTGTAGCAATGCACTTTGAGAGCATCACCATTCTATGTATGCAAATACGTTGTAAAGCACTAATATGCTGTCTCATATAAATATATATATAAAGACTTGTTAAGTTTCTGTAAAGTACTGTTTATCTTAGAATCACCCAATCATGTGCCCTACACAGGTCCTCGATCACTTACTGCACTGTTACCTTACTTGCATGTGAGGAGATATAAATGACAGAATATTAAATAAAGATGCTTTGCCCTTATTTCTTTAGGGTTTCCATGCAGCAGAGATTTCTTAGAGCCAATATTAAAACGTAATTACTTTGTCTCCCAAGGTTACATAATACATAGCTTGCATGCATTAAAAGTGGTTTTCATCTTTGTAAACAGGCAGTGAAAAAGAGAGGGGCAAGCTATTCAGATTTCCACACTTTACAGTCTCAGTTTCAACAGTCTCTCTTTCCCAGTGCAGCACATCCAGGCACAGCAATCCATCCCAGGCTTCCTCCCTGCTTCGTGCTTCCCTGAAGGTGAGAGGAAAGTTGGGGGATGAGGGGACGGTCAAATATTTGGCACAAGGTTTTGTGCCAGTAACAAATGCCTACAAGTGTGCACAGTGCGACGCAGCTGCTGGGAGGAACCGCAACCAGGGCAGGCAGATGGGCCAACACTCAGCAAGTCACAGGATAAAGTGTGTCAGAAACCTGCTGAAATAATAAGGCTTTTATATAAGAGTATCTAATCAGAGGTAGGTCACCTTCCTTTTACCATCTGCACAGTGTACAGATATCCCTAACACAGGCATATAAAAATCTCCTTATACATTCTGACTTAATTTTATATACTCATATATATATATAAATAAACATCAGCACCACTGCACAAATGTACATACAGAGCAAGTACTTCCACAAAAACTGAGCTAGAGCTATCAACAAGGCAGACAGAATCATAGAATCAGCTGGGTCAGGAAGACCTCTAAGATCATCAAGTCCAACCCTTGATCCACTACTGCCGTGGTTACCAGACCATGGCTTTTGATAAAGCACACAATAGATCATCTGAGACTTAACCAATAACAGCCCTAGATCCACCTCAGCAGCCAAATCTATTTTACAGCTGAAGTGACTCTTCATAAATCGGTTCAGTGAGGCAGGTGGTGAGCTGGCCAAGGCCATGTCCTACACATGGCATCACACTTCTTGGCCTTCATCTCACCAGTTTAACTATTTCAATATATAGAGAAAAAGGTTATCCTGGATTCCAGTGCTACCTATTTTTAATTGGCTATCTAGGTGAGCTATTTTTACCAGAATGTATTTCATCAGAGCAATCTCCTTGGGAACTATAATTAGCTATAGAGATTTTAGAAAATCTGGGACTACACTGCAGGACCGCATGATGGAAAAAGACCAAAAGACATAAAAGGACACCATGACCTGTCCTGAGAGCTCTGTCTGGTGTGAAAAAAGGAATGCAAAGCATGGTCTGACAGACACAAAGCACAAGAAAGGCAAAGGGGGCAATGATGATACCAGAAGGACAGCATCCTTTGGTGAGCAATCAGTACTGTTTGCACCTAGCAGAGTAAGTTTTTTCAACAAGAAATGTAAGTAGAAAGCCAAACACAGTAGAAAACCCCAGTAAATCTGAAGGTTCTACCAGTTGACTGAGATTCAAGGTAAGCATCGCAGCTGGGGAAACCTGCAGTGCTGCTTCCCAGCTCTGCAGCACAAAGCACTCCCTGTCCCATGTTCATTTTAGCAGCAGTTCATTCTGCACAAAAAAAACCCAACAACTTGCTTTTAGTTCATAGGGGACAAAAAAGTAAGCCTTAACATCCTCAAAACTTATCATTAGACTAAGGTGCTTACATTATCTATCAATTAAATTAGATATCATTAATTCTGAACGCAACTTGTAGATCGTTCTCTAAATGCTTTGCCAGAAACATAATTGAGTCTTCATTAGATGGGATGAGAAGGAAAATGGGATATACTATATATGGTTCAAGGTTAAACTGCAGCTCACAAAGGGTTGTTAAGAACTGCCATAGACTCCTACCTTCAGGAACCACACTGGGAGAAAAAAGGTACAGATCCCTCCCTTATCATCCACCCCCACCTTCCAGCTTACCAGTAACCTTGAAAGAATGAGACAGGGGGAAGTACTAAGTAACAAAGATTTTTCAGTACACTTAGGAAAGCTAAAGAAAAAGGAAAGTATTTCAAGCTACAATTAGAGTATACTACCAGCCTTAATTATGCTATTTCAAAGTTGAAATCTAAACTAAATTAAAAATAAAATAAAATAAATTTTCAGTCACCTGATTGCCATTTCATCTTTGTGCTATCAGTGTCAGGACAAAAACATTCCTAGCTTTACGTTCACAGACTGCTACCACAACTATATTTGGTCACCCTTCTGTTACTTGCACGTGATGCTGGAATAAATCTATTTTCTAGTGTTCCATAGCTAATAACCAGACTTACAAAGAAAGTGGGTAATTTAGTACACAAATATTATATTAAATATAATGAAAAATAAGTAAAATTAATATATTATATATAACTAATATATTATTAAATATAATAAATATATATAATACATAAAACTGTATAGATTATATATATAGATATATAATATAAATATTATACCAGTGTATAATATTTTGAAAAGAAGGTTTAGATGTCCAGTTCAGCCCTTCAGACAACTGGAACAAGGGAGTAAAAGAGCAAAGCAGAAAGTAGACTGGAGTTTATTACCACAAAGAGGGCACACAAAATCTATCTAAAAGGTAACTCTGTCTACAGTCATGATCTAAAGATAATTTGTTCAAACACAAAGAATCAAAAATTAAGTTCAAGAAATAAACATCTGTCCTTCAAATCTCTCCACAACTCTGCCCATGCTTATAAATAGCATCTTTGATTGTAACTGTCTCCTTGGTTCAATCTTTCCTGTCTTTCCCTTTGTGTTACACTACAGGAGACCTGCTAACAAAATCTAAGTCATGAATGTTTTCCTCATCACCCCAAAACCATAAATTAAGATTCAGCTTTCAACATCCTGTCCTGCAATTATGCATCTAGATCACAAGTTTCTTATTAGAGCGTTTTTTCAGCATAATCGGTTTCAGCTATAACTACATTTTTTCCATGAGAAATATTTTGTAGTAGTGTTGTTTTGAGTCTCTCCAAATCATTGATCCATTACTGAGCTAACCTGGAAATAGACTCAATTTTTCACTAAACTATTGATCAAGCCAGGTCAACCTCAACAAAGCTATCCAGAGAATGAGAAATCCACAAGTAAACAGCTAGACCGACCTAAGATATTTCTAATCACATACAAGGAGAGGAACTTAGAAAATATTTAAACAGCATGTTGGATTGCAGACTTCTTATAGGAGGGGTTCAGCAGATCATGCCCTGATTACAAGGCAAGATTGTGATTCCCATTTGCAGAAAATGATGACTGATTTTTTGAAAATTTTTTCCAGAGAAGCAGGAAGCTTCTTCCCATGGCTTCTGCATAGAAGCAGCCTATTCTGCTCGGGTACATGCATCTGATGATATTCTCCATTCTGCTGCACTCAACAAAAAAGTCCTTATACTAGGGTTGACTGATGAAATCTGTTGGTTTGTTTTTTTTAAAAAGCGGTTCCATTCAAAGACACAAAATCTTTTTCCTAAATAATTACTACAGCTTATTGTTCTACAACTTCTTTTGTTCCAATTCCAACCACCCTTGAAAAACCTGCTTGCAACATACAAAAGCAAGCTGGAAAGATGAAGGGGAAATTTCCAGCACGCTGCGCCACTGAGCATGTTCCCAGCTCACAGAGTACGAAGCAATTCGAAGAGATGAAGCTTCTCCATTTTTCACCTGTATCCAGAGGTCAAAGAAATCACTTTCTTTGGAAGCCTTCTAAAAACAAGGTCCCAAACCCTCCACCCCAGCAGCCCCCAGACCCTGGCCACAAAGCCTGGAGTGGCGGGAGAGGGGGATGGAGCACCCTGGGAACCCTGTCCTGCCGTTTCCATGGCTACACCAGTTGAGCAGGGAGCCTGTACAATAACCAAGCTGCGGATGCTCCTGTAGTGGCTCTGGAAAGGAAGCATCAATAAAGAGTGGGGGAAGACCCCCAAACAGGGGGAAATACAGCAGGGGGCATGAAGTCGAAACAAGCTTGGAGCCTTGCAGTCATTTTTTTGTTGTGCGAATACAAAGGAAAATAAATGCTGGTTATCTCAACGAAGGTGAGTAAGGAGAGCAGTATGAATTGCAGGAAGTCAGGGAAACTTGGCTATTCAGGGTAGAGTGTCAAGTACCAACTTCTGCTTTGCCAAGAAGGCATTTTCATTTGCTACGGCAGGAGTGGAAAAAAGAACCATTTTATATCCACTTGTGCTTTCCCAAAAAAATGCAATTCACAGAAGTTGCAGTGATGTTTTAATCAAGCCCACATGTACAGGCATGCTGATCCCTAACTGCCATGCAGAGCGTTCCCTGGCTCCCGTCTGTTGAGGGTAATTTGTGAATCACCCAGTTGCCCTCTGAAAAGGCTTCTATTTTGTTATTTTCTCAGTCCCTACAGTCTAGTTGGGGAAATTAAAATAAAACCAGGAATAACTTACCCTTGTAACAATCCTGGAGATGTAACTTGCTGCTAGCTACCTTTTGAAAGGCAGGCATCTTACTAGTTTTCTGCTACACTTCTTTAAAATAGACTATTATGAGATTTGTATTGAAAAATCAATCACTAAGAGCTTCAGGTAGTACTGCCCGCCGTTTGTGCCACAAAGCACATCAGTCAATCTGAAATAAAGCATCATTTGAGTGGGAGCCTGAGCCATGTAAATTCTGGGTGCGTTGTGCTGCAAGTCCCAAAGACAATGACATCACTCGCCTCTGTGCAGAATTTGTTGAAGGTGAAAGGGTTATGATTGCTTTTAATTGTTATTTCAGAAACTACAACTGAAACGTGAGTGTTGTCCTCACAGCAAACGGTGAAATAAAAAGATGGGAAGAATAGTTTTTTCAGCCAGGTGACTCCAGCAGTAATGTTTTTTTTCCAACTAAGCTGTCGGCAATCAAAAATGGGAAAGATTATAGGCACAGAGCCTGAGATTCAATTCAAAAAGATCTTTGTTAACAGCAGTAATGAAAAGGAAAAAAATGCCCACAGAATTCCTCTACTTAAAGCACAATCTCAAAACATATGCTTACAATCCTGGAAATCTTTGAGAGATTCAGTGTGTTAAACAGCTGCAGCTGAGCTTACAATGAACACTGCAAATAAATGCTAATGAGATGCTTATAGATACTGAACAAATTGATTTACTGAGATCTTGTCGAGTGTCTCCTATCAAGGGTTTGTCAGAGTAAACAACCTAATCCTTATAAACAGAAGTGACTCATTCATTACAACTGGAAAAAGAAAGAAAGAAAAATCCAAGCTTTAGTTCAGGAAGATGACAGAACAACCTAGATACACATATATGCACATATTATTTAAATATTTGTATATATATATGCTTTTGAGAAAACAATTAGATTTTTGGTTCCTCTGGAGAAATTTGTCAGCAAGGGAAGTAGTGAAGGTTATTAGCAAAAATGTATCTGTAGTTTAGCTCACCAGCAAATTACAGATCAGTTTGCAATTCTATGACTACATTTAAACACTTAAGAAACCAGTTATCAATGTAAGAACTGCCCTCACTGAAAAACAATACTTACATAAAGCTTTAGAACAAACCCATATAAACCAGATGAACAATGAGTTCAGACTCACATGTTGAATTTTTCTATCGCACAAAGTTTTAGTGAAATCTCCACGTTTAACCAATGCCTTAGAAATCAAATAGGTATTAAACCCATCTTCTTAAAAAGAATCCTATCATTTGTAAGATTACATATAATTATGAAAGATAAATTACTTAGAAGAGAACCAAGGTAAAACTTCAGCTGCATATCAGAATAAGAAAAATGTTTCTTAGTCAATAAAACCTACATGATTACACAGCATTATAAGTATTCAGGATATAAAAACCTACGGTTTCTTTTTGGCCAGTCACCTATAAAATATAAATTTGTATTTTATTATATTAAATTATTAAATTATAAAATTTAGCAATTTTATAATGGTAGACATGTATAGACATGGAAGGTGGTAAAATGTATCCTCTAACCAAGTACAGCCAAAGAGTTTCACTCACAAAACACGAGAAATTGAAATCCTCTGAACTGAGATAAAAAGTAAGTGCAAGTTTATTAACACTAGGAATCTTTGAGGAGGTTGTGAAAAAAAATATTTAGTTGGAAATGCAAAGAAACTCAATAAAAATCCATCCATTCATCCTCCACATCTCCACTTCCTTATCAGCCTCAGCCTCCTACTCAAGCAGAAGCAGCCCTGGAGTCCCATCAGGCTGAGTTTGGTCGATGTGCAAAAGGTCCTTGCCACAGGCTGAAGTCCTCTCCTGTGACCAGACACTCGGCAGCTGCCTGCAGCTCCTTACAGAACAGGGTATTCACAGGGAACCATCTCATTCCTGCCTGAGGAAGGGGAGGATTTGGGGGTCATTTTTTTCCCTTGCAATTGCGCCACAGACCTCCATCACTGCCATCTCTCTGTCACTTGCAGAGCAGAACATCAACTGATGTTCAGAGGGCCAATTACCTTTGAACCAAACAAAGCCAGCTCCTCCTAAAGCCCTCCATTAAGAAGCAGAAGAGCACACCCAAAACGAAGGAGCACCCTCCAGATTTTCTATGCTCATTTTATACAGCATAAAGGAACCTGTAAGATTCTTGAAGCAGCCTTAAGAGACACAAACTCAAGCTTTCCACAAAGAAATACAAACCTTCCAAGTGAATGACAAGGGCAGTTCTAGCAGCTACAAGATGCTAAGAGTAAAAAATAAAATAAAAGTTATAAAAAAAAAAAAAAAATCTATCAGAGATATTCCCTTCTGACGAAAATATGAAGTTCATACTGTTTTGTGTGCAACAGAATTTCTGCCAGGAAAGTTCCTGCTCACATTCAACCTCATTCCTACAAAAGCACAGCACTGTCCTGGCATGACTTGCTTCTGTGTCCCCTATGCTCCTTTTTGCTAGTTTTTAAGTACAGACACCTATACTGCAGTACAGCCTGAGAGGTAGACATCGATGGAAAATAAAGACACCTTTTCAAACTTGAGTCAATTACAGAACCAGCGCAAGGATGCTGAAATAATCAGGAAGCTCTTGTATCTTCCTTCAACCACTTCACAAGCCAAAAGCACATTAGAGCAATACAACACAACAGGATGTGCCCTTTGTGAGAAATACTTTCATTCCTGCAAAACACTTCTTCTGGGGAAAAAACATCACTGTCACTGACTTCCTGCTGTGCCTTTCCCTCCATCCCCAAATTGTAGAGCTTAACAACAAAACAACTCCCTGCTACAGAACAGGGCCCACTTACAATTTCTGTATACTAAACCTTAATCAGACTGATGTTGCCTTACTACTGTTTTTCAGACTTGCATAAGGTAAAAAAACTCAGGGAAAGGGGGTTACACAGATATGCACTTCCCAAAACACTCAAGACAACAAAAAAGAAACACAACTATCTTCAGGCCATGACTTTAATCATCTCTTGCCAGGCAGGTGTCCCAGAAATAATCCTGTTTTTGAGAAAGACATTTCATTTTAGATCAAAGTTTTCCTCTCTCCCATTCTTCTTGGCTAAGAGTGTTCTCAGCAGTGCCATTAAGATGCAATGCAAACTCATAAGATATATCCCAAATACTATTATCTTGACTACAATCAATGTAAACCATCCAGATTTGCTTGTATTAGTTTTTCCACTACACCTGCTTTATCTGGTTAATCTGCCTGTTCCTTTTTCATCACATTTTCACAGTACAGATAGAATGGACAAATTTGAAGCTTTGCAGCACAAGGAACACCTGGAACATTGCAGCTGCCTTAAGTCTGTCTTCAACTGTCATCAAAGACCAGAGGTCAAGATGGTGGACTGGAACACAGAACTTTTAAGCACTTTAAGGAAGCCTACTGCCTTCTTCAACAATCCATATGTTATTAACTGTAATAACTATCCAAAAAGGCACCAACAAGCTTTTCCTATGGAGTTTCACTCTCTGGAAGAACAGTAGACCACTAACAGGAGAGAAAAAAAGACCAGAAGAAATTATGAGATGTTCCCAAACCAAATAATACGGTTTGGCTTTTGAGGTTTTTTTACAACAACCCTACAGGAAAAATACTGAGATTAAAGCTTAAGCAAATATTAACTACATTAAGAAGACATTGTTGAAAAAGAGAAAAAGCTTTGAGAGTTTTCAACTTGAAGTTACAAACATTCATAATGACATCTATCAAGTTCAATGGGTTTCTAGAATTTAAATAGTACTTTATAAAACGGGGTTATGCTGTCTAATTTCAAAAAAATGAAAGAAGTTACAGATTAGGAGGTATCAGCACTTTTTACTGGCAGGAGTTTTAATAATGGTGTTTCAGATACTTAGATATTTACATACTCTGATACTTCCATCCTCTACAGAGCAGGAATGGGATTTTACCCATAGACAGAAGAGAGCTGCTAGGTCTGAATTAACTGTGCCACAACACACTCACAATCCCAGAATCAGCCAGGTTAGAAAGCACCTCTGAGATCATCAAGTCCAGTCCCTAATCCACGACCACTGTGGTTACCAGACCATGGCACTGAGTGCCACATTCAGTCTCTTCTTAAAAACCTCCAGGGACAGAGAATCCACCACCTCCCTGGGCAGCCCATTCCAATGCCTGATCACCCGCTCTGTAAAGAATTTTTTTCCTGATATCCAACCTAAACCTTCCCTGGTAGAGCTTAAGCCCATGCCTGTTTGTCTTACTGAGAGCTGCCTGGGAGAAGAGACTGAACCCCCCCTGGCTCCTTTCAGGGAGTTGTAGAGAGTGATGAGGTCTCTCCTGAGCCTCCTCTTCTCCAGCCTGAACACCCCCAGCTCCCTCAGCCCTTCCTCACAGGACTTGGGCTGGATCCCTTCACAGCCTCCTTGCTCTTCTCTGGGCCTGCTCCAGCACCTCAATCTCCTTCCTGAACTGAGGAGCCCAGAACTGGACACAGGACTCAAGCTGTGGCCTCACCAGGGCTGAGCACAGGGGAAAAATCCCTTCCTTGGACCCGCTGGCCACGCTGTTCCTGATCCAGGCCAGGATGTCATTGGCATTCTTGGCCACCTGAGCACACTGCTGGCTCATGTTCAGCTCCCTGTCAATCCAGCTCACAGGACAGTTATTTCTGAGCTCCAAGATGCAAACTGTGAGGTGCTGCTTTCTACAGGAAGCCATGTATGGTTTTGTTTTGTTTTTTTTTAATGTCACTGAAAAGGCTGAGGCTACTATTTAACCAACTGTAACAAAAATTAAAATGTACTCAACCTGCAAGTGTTCTTAAACAACCCAGCAATCTAGAGAGCCAGGAATCTCTAATACAACATTAGTTTTCCATATTCAGGATATAAGTATTCCTGCAGGATGAGCATTTTGCAAAATAAATTACCTCTACAATGCTGAAGTTGATAAATTCATCCAGTATAAACTACAAAGGCACTGCTTGAAGTCACATATGATCAGCTGCTTCCAAAGCCAAGCTTCCCTCACCCAAGAGAAAACCTGTTCTCTACACTTAGCTAAACATGTGCCTGAATAAAGTGCTTGCCTGAGAACCTCCCAACCCAAAAACTCCATTTACCTTAGGACTCTTTTCTATCATTTGAACCACTTCAGTGTGTTGCTTTGTCCTTTAAGTGGGCTAGAATAAATACCATCCCACACCAGAAGATAAGCTTTTTAATACTGAAAATACACTTCCACTCCCCCAAGTCTGTTTCTTTTCTCAGCAGCACAGAGCAGTCACATACAGTGCCAGCTTTCTCTCAGGCATTTCAGACTTTCCCATTCTTTTGTTCCTGCAAAAAAAGAATTCACAAAAGCTTAATAACTAGCTCTTCAAGACCATTATGCAGCATAGGAATGGTCAAAAATTTGTGGGTTTTTCAATTTAATTTCTGTCTTTGGGGAAAATTTAAATAAAAGCAACAAATGCAGTTAGCTGCAAAGCAGCAACATACAGAGCAAAATACAGAGCATCCAGATGTTTACTTATCCCACAAAAACATTGGCATTTTTCTAAATGTAAGAGGACAAGATTTGGGGGTTTAGCCTACACTAAAGCACTGGAATTTCAGGTTAGACAATGGGTAATTCTTACTTTCAGACTCCCATGTTCTCCCTTGTAAAATAATATGCACTGAGCTTCCAGTGATTTACAGCTGAAGTGTATGCAAGTGCACTTGCCCATCACTCAGTTACTCTCTAAAGCATGTGTGTATGGCACACAGTAAACACAAGACACTTCCAGCAAACAAGTTTCTTTTCACCAGTCTGGATGTAGAAGCTCCATTTCAAATCCCACCATATTATTACTACTAACCACTTGAAATTTATCTCATGCTTCTAAAACACTGTAGTAGACCAGAAAGGTTCATATGAAAGCATAATTTCAGAGGTATCACTGTCCCTGTCCACAAGCATTCAACACAAACCCCATGCCTCCCTGTCTCCAAAGGGAAATGAGGGGCACTAAGCCTAAAGAAATACAGTCTGCTGGCAAGAGAGGTCATCAGGCACTCCTTGTAAGTTCTTCCACCAGCTGCAGTTGATACCATTACCAGTGTTTCAGCTTCTGCTAAACAACTTCTCATTCCTTTTAGCTGAAAGTTACCACTGATCCATTTGAGAGTGAGAAACTTCAGAGATTTGAGAGACACAAAAAGGGGAGAAAATAAAAGGTTTATTTGCAATTCAAACACAGGTTTCAAAATTTTAAATCAAAACCATGGCAAACACACCTCACATTTCTTCTTAACACTGAAAACACTGACATTATTCTGCTAATGCTCAAAAAAACCTCAGATCCTGAGCAACCATAGAATTACAGACTCATTTAGGTTCAAAAAGACTTTTTAAGATCATCAGGTCCAACTGTACATGTTAGAATTGCCAAGCCTACCACTAAAGCATGTCCCCAAGTGCCACATACTCCAGTGCTGCCAGTACAAATGGAAAAGCACATGCCATACCTACCTCTACAGTCACGGCATCACATAAATTCAACATGACTTATGAGCTGTGCCAATTACATGGGCAAGAACTTATTAGAAATCTGTATTCTAATCCAACACCTACAGTATAGGACAAGCCTACAAACTGAGAACTACAGCAGAGGTCTACAAAAATAAGTATTGTATAAAGTCCTTCCAGAAGATCTAATTTTTGTAGAGGATATTAGAAGGCAACTCAAAAGCAGCAATTAGTTGCACAGAATATTGCCATAAAACATTAGAATGTATTTCTGTTCCTTGTCCTGCTTTTGTCCACAAGCTTGAATTAGAGACATCAAGTTTTTAAGATGAGCTACTGACCACTTGACTGGATGATCAATAAGTGTGGAAAGCTCTCCAGCACTTATACTCTTCTGGTCAAACCTGGAAGATTCTTAAGGATGTATTTGCCATAACAGAACACTCGGCATTGTAGAGAGACACATGTGTTTGACTTTTTTTTAGGAAGCAGTCATATATAAAACTGTAACTGTTGCTTACCGGGTACTGAATGTAAAAAGATTGTAAACGTGGCAGCATATCAACAGTTAACATTTCTAGCCAGGAAAATGAAGAGAGTGATAGTCCTGTTTTCTAACTGACCCAGCACCATGTGCTAGTAAAACAGAAAACATTCCTTGCAACAGAGAGGCTGCACAGTGTCACAACAGCTCCAGGATCTGCAAAAACATCATAAAAGGAAGCAGAGAAATGCATGACAAACAGCTAGAAGTTTAATTTTTGTTTAAGCAGGATGCATTTCCTAGACTTGTCTCTACTTTGGTTACGAAAACATATATAATACCACACTGGGTGAGACTTCAGTTTCTAGCAATAGCAACAGCAGAATTTTTTTTCTTTTTTTTGTGAAAACACCCAAGCCTGGTCATTCTCCCTAACCCATTCTCCTTGCAGTCTTTCAGTATCTGCTGCTGTTCTGTAGGAATAGCAGATGGTAAATCACTGCTTAGGCTTTCACTGTCCTGTTATTGACCTGTGGTTCAGCAGCACACACAACCCCTTTCTGATCTGTCTCTAGACTCCTGAGGCAGAAAGCCCCACCAGGTCAAGCCCCACTGCATAACGTGGTTCACTCTATAATCTGTTTTTAACCAAGCTGCTCATTTCACCAAGTGATTTGTAGCTATAGTACCTCTAGGTCTCGTGAAGAGTGTTGTGCACCCACTGGCAAACATTGGACTCTTCTCCAGCCTCAGCTTTCTCCAGCCCAGACCCAATGTTCCAAGAACTTTTAACCTTCTCAAACGTCACTATTCCTTTCCTGAGATGACTAGAGCTGCACGCACACACACGCCACCAGCGTCACACTGAGATGCAGAGGATGTTCTCAGTACCTTCCCTCTGCCCAGTGAGAGACTTCTCTCCACCCATCTGTTCAGCTGTTGCCATGTACTGCACTGAGGACATCACAGAAGGCAGCCATGACTCAAGGTGCCATAACTGCCTGCCCTGAGAACAGCAGCAGGTAGGTTGGGTTTGGTTTATTTCTGCCCACACAGCTTTACCTACAGTGAGGCTCCACTGATATTTCACCCGCTGCCTTTTCCTCACCCTCTCGATGCCGCAAGGTCACCACCAGCACAGCCCATGACCACCTTGATCCAGTATCTGTCACATTCCACAAAACAAGAGAATAGCAGAAGAAAACACTTCACCCTCTTTTCCTGTACCAAATTTTTACAACAGCTAAATATACCCATCTCAAAATACTGGTTTCACACTTGAGTCTGCATGGGAAAAGAAATATAGCCAAGTTTTGTATGTAAGAGATTTTCTATCGTGTACCCTGACACGTTCATGCACAACATTGATACCCACTGTGACTATGCCTTCTGCCACTCAATCACTGAAGAAATAGGTTTTAAAATCCTAAATACTATGTCCAAGGAAAAAAAAAAAAAAGCTTAAGACAAACTAACAGGACAAATGCTTTCAAATCCCAGCAACTGCCTCTTAGGACTGCACAGCAATTAATACTGATTCTACTTTGTATGTCTTAAACCAAACTATAATGACAGTCATTATAACATTGAAAAATAAAAGGGACACTGAGATGAGCAAGATGTTGCAAAGTGCTGGTTTAATAACTAGCCAGGAAATCCTAACACTTCATTACTCCTTCCCATAAGCAAGGCTAGTGCTGCTTCTCTGCATATGCCGCCCTTGCAAAAGGATAGATAATTTTAAATATCTTTATTCTCTTTTCAAAGATTTAACTTCCCCTCATAACTTCACAGCATCTTCTTCTCTGTGTTTCAACTGTTTGAAACAAAGTGGCCATGGAATAAAGTTGGACATTTTCATAAACTAAGTAAAGCTAAAAGAAAAGGGGGGATTTTTTCCATAAAAAGACAAGAAGCATAGTCCAAAGTTTAAAAAAACAAAAAAAAAGAGAGAGAGAGAGAAAGAGAGAGAGTAAAAAGAAGGAAAAAAAGCCACAAAGAAAGACAAGCTAGACAGTTAGAGCCCTACAGAATTAACCCATTTATGTATATATAAGAAGCCTTTGCCTCTTGGGTAATTGCTACCATGAGGAAGAATATAATTTCACACTTTCATCAAATTACAATGAAAACACATTCCTGAAAATCAACATGACGTAAACGTGTGTCATGGTTTAACAGTTTTAGTGGACTATAAACCTTGGACAGAATTCTTCTCTATTCCCCCACCCACCCACAAAGGGAAGATACAAGGGGAATAAACACCAGAGACTAAGTTGGAAACTGAAAACAATTGGATACAGATTTCACTAACACAAGAGAAAGGTAATAACATAAAGGGTAAAGTAAAAAAATAAATAAATAAAATATATATATATATACACAGCCTGATAGATAGCACATGGCAAGAAGGAACAGCAGCACAGCCAGCAGGAAGCAGGAGGAAAAGGAGGGAGGAGCTGCTGGCTTTCTGATCTTTATTTATAAAGTATGGCAGGAAATGGGAGGGAACAAATCTCTCCCTTTTCGTTCTGCCCCTCTCAGAGTCTGAAAGGCCTCCTTTTTAGTTCCTCCTGTTCAAATGGTGACAATGTGATAGAACCAATCAACACCACAGACTCAGGGGATTTAGGGACGTTTAGGTGTCCAGCTTTTGAGTTCTGTTTTGTTCTTCAATGAAACCGACATTTTGTACCTTCAGAATTACTTATTTTGAAGATACCATTTCACAAACATATTAAGGTATTACAAATTATGGGTCTTATAAACAGCAGAAAAAAGTACTTTATAAAACTGTCTAAAAAAACCAGCCTACATTAACAAAGTACACATCATCAATCCTTTTAAATAGGACCTACCCACAGTATTTAACATTTCAGTGGATATTTTTAAAACAACTTTCAATTGTTTTTGAAACCACTGGCTCTAAGCTGCAAAGTAATTTATTGAAAATTAAAATGTAACTTAGAATGGAGCAATTTTACTTGACTTCAGCCTTGGAAGAGAATTTTTAAGTGAAGCTGCAGTAATTCCTAAATATTGAAAATGAATAGCATATGAATAATTTATTGACAGCTTTTGCTTCATGTCAGCAGCTTTGCTGGAGGAAGTGATATTTATGAAGTCCCCCAGGACACCAAGAAGTTAAAGATGGGGAAAGAAATTGCAGGGTAACAGTACTAGCCCTGCAGAATGATATTTAAGGTATGTAAGTGTCACAGGCACTTTCCCACCATGAAGGTGTTACACAGTGCTAAAACTCACGGCACTGGGAGAGGAGGTCAATGAGCTTACCCTAAGAATTCTGGAACCTTTCAAACCATAGGTAAGTATAAAAAGGATCTTTTATGCATAGCAGGAATTACAGGAAGGCATTCAAGTTGGAGTGGTTTTCAAGCTCACTTGAAGCATGCTCCTTCAAAGGATACATCTTAAGTCAGATCTGGGTGTTTCTGAAAACAGGTGGGATGTGCTGCTGTGAAATGCAGCTTGGGTTTTGGATGTCCAGGAAGGTGCTGGGTGAATGAAGAGGAAGAAATGTGGCCAGAGGAAAGTGGCTAGGCCAGAGCTAGGAAACAGGATAGAACAAGGGAAAATAGTAGCCAGGAAGAAAGACTTAGGATGAATAGCTTGCAGCTATGAAATGCATCACCAGTTCTGATGCAAGACCATGGAACAGCACAGCAACAATAATGAAGACAGGCAGCAGCTGTTCCCAACATCCAGTCATCTCTTCAAACTTCTGGCAGAAACATCATCATCATTATTATTACATCACATCTTCCTTCCTAACCAATTCCTCCCCTTTGCTATTGCTTCTCCAGTCAGCTGCAGCTCCTCAGCACACCTCCCACCAGGCAACCTCTTTGCCCTCTGAGTTTGACTGCAAGGATCTCTGGTAAGAACCTATTCAGGCATTTGCCAACAACAGCCCACAGCTCTCTGCCCTAAAGCACCTACCAGTTTTAGATTACCACCACTTCCCAAGAGTTTCCATTTAAAAGGGAGTATTTGTAGCTGAACACAATGCTTCATCATACACTAAGCCTGCCATCCTCACCTCTTTTATAGGAAAGACTAGGTCAAGAAATGCTTCTGCCTTCAAAAATAGGATTCATATTTATGGAAAGAATCAAATGTGTTGTTTTTTTCCTCACACCAGGCTACAGGGTAAATGAATGCCTCCAACTGAAGTGACTTTGGATTAGGCTAGTCTTGTCAATAATTAATACACCTCTGTAGTGCAAAAACATAGGAACAAGCTAGATTAACAAAAACCCCTTCTGCTATGACGCTGGCTTCTTTTCCTTCCCTTTGAAGGAAAGTCTTTTGTGCATACAAAAGACTACTGAAAAAGGAGGAGATTCTTTATGACCTAGAGGTAAGAGTTCTGAACATCGTTTGGAGCTTCTTTTCCCTCCTCTCATTTAAAGAAATGCTTTCTAAAATAAACATTTTTGTTGTTACAGTTCATTCAATTGAAATCATAGCATGTCATCTTTAAGCTGGCCTCCAAAACTTACACAAATCTTTATCATGCAAATTCTTTTCAAGTCTTGGAGATCTCAGAAGGCTAATGGAACAAATAAAAAGCAACAAAGACAGCAACAATGCTATTTCATCAGCTTGGGCATGGTGATCTCTTATCCTCAAAACCAACAGATGAAGCAGTAATACACACTTCCAATGCAAGCCTCATCAGTCATACTCCAGGAAGAGATGCTCCATTCCACTAAAACAGTTATGAATTACAAACCTTTCAATAAAGTTGGAAATTTTTACTTGCTAGAAATAGGTATGGCCAGCCACCAGCAGCATTTTTACACTCACAATGTCCTCTCTCTGGCTTTTTATATTGTTATAACTGCAACATTTTTATACTGGAAGTACTGATGTTATTATATCTCCAAATGGCTTGAAAGTTAAAAAATCAATTTGCAAATTAGCAGATCATTTTAAAAACTGCTTTAACAATTTGAGTATCAAACAATAAGATATAGTACAAAACTCTAATCAGTTGTAGCCTAAGTTAAATTTTTCATAAGAACATTTTGCTCAAGTACAAAAAAACCACACCTCTCCCAGATAATCCTGGATTTGAGATGTTTTCTTAACCATGGAACTTTAATGAGACCCCTCCTATTGAAGTATATGACCTGATATCTTCTGAGATCAACAGTTATCAGAATTTGAACACTACAGATTTCTATCCTGAAATTTGTGAAAAGCCCTGAATCTACATTAGCTTTCACAAGTTTTCAAATCTGACACTTCATTTCCCTAGGAATTTCTTATGCTGACAAAGCCCATCCTACAGGAATAAATTCTTTGCTGTGAGGGAGCTGAGCCCCTGGCCCAGGTTGCCCAGAGAAGCTGTGGCTGCCCTATCCTTGGCAGTGTTTGAAGGCCCAGGCTGGATGGGACTTGGAGCAACCTGGACTGCTGGGAGACATCCCCCATGCACAGGGGTCAGAACTATATATCTTTAAGGTCCTTTCCAACCCAAACAAGTCTGTGATTCCATGAATTCTGCTGTAAAATAAACAGTTCAAATTAATTGAATTGCCTTTGGCATAGCTCAGAAGAAGGCTTCACGAAACAGACCTTTAAAAGGAAGAGGGTTTCCTGAGGACCCCAACAGACTCATCTGATGAAATGTTTGTTTTAGGAGGTAGTCTCTCTGACCTGACACAGAGGTAAAAAAGCACAAGGCCCTAATGGGAATCCCTACTACTTTCAAACACAAAATATAACAGAGATTAAGAGGGGCTTACAGAGAAACACCATAAAGCCTGGAGAAAAACAGCAGGCTAAACAGAAACAGGAATCAATTAGAAGATATTCTGGGTAAAATTTTGGAAACTTACTAGAGTTTACCTCATCCACATGGAAAGCCTCCGACAAAAATCACTGATGCTGGCACTGTTGGGAACTCAGTGCATGGCAAAAGTTAAGCCCAGCTGTAATTTACCATAAATCCACTGTAGCAGGCAGTCCCACCCCACCCCACCCCACCCTACCCAAGATCCTACACACAAAACTTCCCTTTAGGCTGAAATTTGTCTTTTCATTCAAAAGCTTTTTTCGTGCCCCACACTACATTTAGTCAATATTTACTAGACTAACATACTGTTTAATAAATCAATTTTTTTTCTTCTTTGTCCATTTGCTAACATATACAGAGGTTTTACCAACAAAATGTGCTACAACATTGGTCCATGCAGGATTTAAGCTAGAGGAGCCAGCATGCTGGGAAAAAACAAAACAAAACAAAACAAAAAAAATTCAATACATAACCACTAGGGCCACATCAAAGTAATTTAGGATAACCAGAAAACACACTAAGTCAAATTAAACTCCAATCCTCTCATTAGTGGATGGAGAAATCTATTTATGTTCAAGCATTCTCTACTTAAGAATTACCAAAAATAGTCCTTAAAAAGTTTGCTGCCCACTTCCTTAGGAGCCTGACTGGACTTAGCACTGTAGCACTAATATATCTTGTGCCTGTAATACTGTAATACAGCCAAAATGTAAGTCATGTAAGGACACCAGAACCAGCATAGACCAACAGTTTGCACTGCCAGGGTCAACAGAAACAAAGTGTATTCTTGAAGCATGGCTGACATCAAGACCAATACCAAGGGGTCTTGGCTGTGCTTCAGCGATTTCTCAAGTACCTGAGTGCCCACCTTAGCCAGTACAAGCTGGCCTCTCTCAATTTACTGAGAGCTTCTGATGGACACCAGATTTTCCTTCCCTTCCAAAGCTGTTAATGCAGGTATTGGATCTTGAATCTTACCACCCCAGGCTCAATACACTGCAACTTCAGTTTGAACAAATGGCAGCTCCCCAGATACTGGGTAATCCAAAGAAAACGCTTCCATGTTCCCACTCTTGCTTGTGACTCTCAGGTGAGCTCAAGAGAGCTGAAGTGTTAATGGCTCCAGCACCTCTCCTCTTCTTTGAGCAGATTTCATAGACCTACGTTCACTAACACAAGAAACTTCAACCCTGCATAGAATGTAGGTGGCTGGAAGTGCTCAAGGCCAGGCTGGATGCAGCCTTGAGCAACCTGATCTAGTGGGAGGTGTCCCTGCCCATGCAGGGGGGTTAGAACTGGATGATCTTTAAGGTCCCTTCCAACCCAAACCATTCTATGATCCTATGTTTGGTAATAATTATACAAGGAAATGTACAGTTTCTTTGTCTAAGATGCAGTGCATCTGAGAGCTGAGTGGAAAATGCTTAGCACACCTGCAAGTGGACTGATCATCACATCCACAGGCTTCCCACAGAAGTCCTCCTCAAGGGTTAGCACGTACACAGCAGCCTTTACAAAACACACCTAAAATATTTCACTGAAGATACATTAGATCTCTCTCACTTTCAGACCACAGCAGTATCGACGCATCAACAACAGTACAACCACCAGGCACTTCTGTCATCAGTGAAACACAGAGCAGTTGGACAAAACCTTTAAATGCTATCCAGGAGAAGGTTAAGCAAGAGAAATTCTTGCACAGCAAGAATTAAAAGACAGGGTAAATGGGCTTTCACAGCTACAAGGAGTATCAGATACAAGTCTCACCTGTTCTGTAACTCTCGCTTGTACTTCAGTTACCCCCTCTGAGGATTAAACTACAGGAATAAAAAATTGGCAAAATTCTGAAGTAGAAGAAAACATTTCCAGAAGTAACAGAAAGTAGAACCGGACAGTATAGGAACACGGAGAACTCTTCTCAATTATTTTCAAAACTCTTCTTGAGGGCTCCATAAGCCTTTCAGCTTTAAGAGATCATGAAAACTGTGATTTTTAAATTGTCCTCATGAGGCTGTTCCAGCTCTCGCACAGCGGAAATCTATAAATATTGGATCAAATTCTAGCACCACTCCCTATAGTACTAATTCTAGAGTAAAACACTTTCAAAATTCTTTTCTGTTATCAAATTACATTCTAAACCCAGGAGAGGGATAAGGCGGGACAAGACCAACCCTGCACATTCACACTTAACGACTATTTACATTGATCAAAGACCTCAAAAGTTTGGGTATCATTGAATATAGTGCTGCCTAAAATCAATTCACTGAGAGTCCTGCAAAGTTCCCTGTTTAAGGGGGAAGATGTGAAAAAGGAAGGAAAAGAACCAAGCTAAATGACCTTCTAAAGTTCATTATTGATGTACTCCAATTTCTGTTCCCCTCAGCAGTAAATCAGTTTAATCACACCCCAATTAGTTCAGTTCAAGCAAGCATAGCCAGCTGTTAGGAACCTGTACAGAATAAGAGATAGAGTTTTGCTAACTCCTTCCACAAGCTGCTGAAATGTCTATACCCACTGACAGGCCAAGCCTAGAAAACAACCCACAAAACTATGTTGAAGCTGTAATTTAGCTGAGTAGTGAAAACTATCTGCAGATCAGAGATGGAAAGAGCAAGCAAGTCCAAAATCCTTATGTCCACCAAACATCAACAATACACATATCACCCTTTTTAACTTAACTAAATAAGGCCCATTTTGTACACATGTACACATGTATGTACATATTTGCACACACAGCCCCAACTTGAAGACGCCTGAGTCTATACTAGGAAATCACATCAATGAGGAAGAGTTACTGCTCTCAGGAAAAGAGGAAGAAGACCACACCAAACTCAAACTTTTTAGACCATCAAAAATGCACATAGTACTTCAATGATTATTACAAATATATTGAAAGAATTATTCATTACATTGCTTGCAGAACTATTTACTTCCCTCCTTCCTCCAGGATTTGTGCTGTAGAAACTAAATGAAGCAACAGAAACACCGAATACTACTTTTTGTAACTGTGAAAACACCTTTGTAATTGCACAAACACTGCTTCTTTCATCAGCCCTGCACAGCACCTGGAAATTCAGTGCTGATGTGAACTGTTGCATCTAATTTCCTAACGAGATGGACAGCAAGTCTGCAGTCCTAGAACAGCTTCTTCCCTTTCCCTTTAGAGAAGGACTTAACTGCAAAACCCTCCCATACTTCTCCTTAAGGTGTCATCTACAGGTCACTGTATTCATAGGTGAATTTGAAGAAAGCCTTTAATAAAGAACACACCCAAGGCAGAGGTGACAAAGGAACAGTGACAGAGTGTAACTGCTTTCACCACTCAGCCAGCTTCCAGCATCAGTGTCTGATCTCCCAAGCAACTACCAGATAGAACCCTTATTACAAAGATGGAATTTCAGTTCCTGAAGCACCCTTAGAGTGACATTCTTCTGGAAGGAGGCATCTCTCACAGTAAAAGTGCACCAGACATGGAATCCTCCCTCAAGGAGTATTTGCAGAATTACTCCTGGGAGAGTCCACAAACTAACTCTGACCACACATGATAGTTGGTCTTGCTTACTTCATGGGGCCCACCACAGATTTTGCTCTTTCTGTATCTGGTATATCCTCAAGTCAGGTGAAGCTTTATGGAGAGAAGAGAGAAGATGAAGCAGCTGGACAGGGTTCTTAGAACCATAGCCTGTGCAGCAGCAACACTGGACCCTGAAGCAGACTACAAAATTAACATGACAAACATGGCAGTTAGCAGCTGAAAAAATATATTACTTTAATAACCTTCTGCTGGAGTCTGTTAGTAAAACAAGGTAACAGCATCTGTGCCGAACAGTAGAAGTACTGCCACAACACATACATTGCAAAAAATATAAATTATATGATGGTGGAGCAGGGGGAGAAGAGGGAGGGAGAGAGTTTTGCATGCTCATCAGGTTGTTCTATGTTAAAGTTCTTCCTTCACAGCCTGAAAACCAGAGAAATTCCTCAAATGTTTCTGTTCCCCTCAAGAACATTCTGAAATTCCAAAGAGACTTTTACATGTTATTAGGTTTAGGGAAAATGTGAACACAACACTTGCTCAAGTTTCAAAATGGTCATGTTCAAATACAAACAAAGCTATTCCTCATCTACATTATCATAAGGAAGGAGGACAGACTGAACCAAACAAAAGACATTATGTCACTCTGCCACTAATCAAAAGTGTTACTAGAGAAAGCACAACATGGGCACCAACTCTAAGGCTGTTTTCAGACAAAGTACAGCCCAAATAAGGGATGGTAACATACATCAATTTAAGTTCATCTTCTCCTATGTCTCTCTTTTCAGTCCTGCCTTTCTCTTGTTGAACTTTTCTTGTCTATCTTTTGTATTTCTGCCTATTTTTCCCAGACAGAAATACAGTTAAGTGGACGAGTTGGTAATCAAAATCAAAACTGGAGCAACATGAACAATACTGAAAATTAGATCCACTCCCATCAGCAGTGGAGAGTACTGCACATGGCAAAGAAATGCTATGAACTATTTCTTTCAGGCTGGTTAAGACCGTTCTTAAAATCCCGAGCTTTAACAGCACTCATTGTCACATTTCTGACATTGAGTCTATAAAAATGTTTCCTAGTCCTGAAGAACAATTCTGTTTTTTTTTTCCAAGCTCTGCAGTGTGAGTTGGAGCAACTAAAAATTCCGAGCACTTCATATAGTTACCAGACGGGAGCAGAAGTTCACGTTTCCTAATAATTTCCTGGATATTTTACAATTGCTTCCTCTCAGGAAGTTTATTCAGTCTTTGCAGCTCCAACACCAACAATTCTTGGGAGAGTTAAGTAGTCCAAGAATATTAAAAGCGCATTCCTAAAACGCAGACACAGACCTGTTTCTGGCTCACTAACAATAGGTTTTTCTTTTGGCCAAACCTGTCACTACAAGGAAAAGGAATACAAATTAGCAGACCAGGTAATACCCACTGTCTCAGGCTTTTGAAAATTCATCTGTTAGCATGGGCTCCAAGCACACATGGAAAAATGAGCTGGGGAATGTCTGAAGAAATAAAAGTAAATCACCACAAACATTGTGGGGGAAAGAAAAGGATTGCTTTCACGATTCATTTAACCCAATGCTTCTCCATGGTCCAAAACCTATTCTCGCTAATCTTTAACATAACAAACAATTAGTTCCAAAACAGTAATGTATCTGCACATACAACAGATCCTTTTTGTTCCATTTTTATATATTAAATTTTACCTGCAAATGACCCTAGTGTGCAGTTTGTAATGGGTGGGATGCATTATGCATTTGCCTCTAACAAGTTGTGTATCTCGAGTTGTGAGAACCTTGATTTGTTGTGTGATACATAAGCACAAAGGAAGGCACAGTCCTTCTGTACTGTTAAGCCCTCTGGAGAATCCTGATTGGTGAGCATCTTGATTTGTTTAGTATCTTGTTGATCTATGTGGAAGCACAAAGGAGGGCACAGTTCTTCCACACTGTTAAGCCCTCTGACTATCTTGATAGAGGACACCATGAATAGCCCCCCCCTTCACTGGAGGAATTTATGAAGAGGGTTAAGGCCAAACCCTCTCTTCCAGGAAACCCCAAGACCCATGTGAAAGTGTTGGTGGCTATTGATAAGCTCAAATGTCTAGCTTTCTGACACACCTTATTGGTGCAATCCTGTTTGATTGTTTGTTGGGGTTTAGCACCAGGAAGCATTTGAGAAAGTTTTCACAGCCTACAGTCATAAAACAATAACCCTCCATTTTATTGAGGTCCAGGTTTATGTCCTCATTACTTTCCCATTTCTTGTTAGTGATGCTGTGTTGAGCCCTGGAGATTCACAGTGCTGGGGGAGACACTGCCTGTTGGGCATTAAACTATGCTGAATTCTTGATAACAACATGGTGTGAATGCTCCCAGCTGGGTCTCTCCCCTGGTCATTGTTTGACTTAATGCTAACATCATTTGTTTGTTTCTTTAGCAGGGAAAGAATGGTTCCTATAACTGGTAATCTGACACTACATCCTTTTGCCATTAGGAAAGGTCCTTTTTACAGTTTGTACCAGTTTGTCACTCTTAGTGGTTGGTTGGTTGTTTTTGCTGTTGTTGTTTTGTATATGTTTCTTTTTTATTACTATTTTTGGGGGAAAAATTTAAAAAAAAAAAAAAAAAAAAGAAAATTCAGACTTTTATAATCTGTATGTAATGTGTATGCTAATCCTTGTCAAAATGGTTCACTCTCTGGATCAGAGTCAATGGTATCAAAGTACCTGTAAGATTAGGCTTATTGTCACCTGACATCTGGTGTTACAGAAGTTCAAGTGCTCGCTCTGTGGAATTACCACCTAGCACCCAACCTTGCACAACCACAGTTGGTACAGTTGGTGAGCTGAACAGTTTTGATCCCTGCTTCTCACACATTTCTTAATTTACAAACCAGAGCGTAACACAGCTGCCCTGATTTTTTTTTTTGTTCCTTATTAATATTTTAAGGTTGCGTAAAGTATCTACTGACTTTTCACTGAAGTGACTGTTTCATGCACTAGCATAAAGCTTGATTTCTGTCAGAATCCAGCTTACTTCCTAAACTCTACTTCCAGGGCTTATCAAGTGTCTTTCTTCCTACTCAAATGGATTTTTTACATGTCAGGCTTATGCTGCCAGAATAGTTACTTATGCATTAATACAGCTGTTGATTTTAAAGTAAGGAAAACCTTAAATATTCAGCTAAAATAAATAAATTAAAAAACAGCTTTAAATTATATCTGATGTTTAAATATTTTAACCACCTTGCCAGAAAATATTCAGATAGGATTTTTCCATTTTCCAGGAGTTGATGGGTCATGAATTTCTTGAAGATAAGATCTCAGCTCTTGCAAAAAGGGAGAACAGTGACAATTTTTTAACAATGTTTTTTGAAGCTTGTTATTAGTAACCAAATCCACAGGGGAAAAACATCATAACTAAAACTGTTTCAGCAAATAATTATAAACTATTTTGCCCCAGATGTTCCCCATATCAGCCCTCTCCTCTGCCTCAGCACTTCATGTCTTCAAGACTCCTGAACAACCTCAGCCTCAGGTTTGAGTACTACAAATGGGGCAGTTTTACCATCAGCTTTTCACAAAAGAGAATTTGTTGTAAATGTGGATGGAATGCAGGATCTGCTGAAACAGCATTAGGAAGGATACATTTTATTACTACATCCTACATGCAATTAGGAAATTGTCCTAGCTCTGTCCTTCACTCAAAGAAAAAAAAAATTAAGAAATAATGCCTAATGCAGCTGGACAATGGACCAAAACACAGAGTACATCTGGGCAAGAAACTGGAGACATCAGGGCAGAGGCAACCGGGAGAAGATGAGATTTTAAAAGAACACATATGCAAAACCTCTGGGCCCAAAGCTCTTAATGTGAAATAGATTAATGGAAACTACCTAAGTTGAACTATGAGACTGGAAGTGGGTAAGTAGGGAGCAGAAGGAACATTAGTGCCATGTTTCAGTAATTGATTGCGTATGCTTGCATGCTGTATCTTTGCCTTCAAACTACATTTTGCCTGTATATTGTTTCTCTTTCTGCCACTTCTGAAGTGATTTATTCTTTTCAGAAGGGAAATTAGGTCTTATTTTTATCAAATATTTAGGCCTTTTTAGACATTAAAAGCCAATTATTACAAAGAAGGAAGGACCAAACCAGTGAAGTAAGATTAAAATTGAAGAGAAGCCACAAATATTGAAGTAACAGATGAACAAACAACTAGCAAAAAAGAGATGCAATGAACTAAAAGTCTTATGGGCACCCCTTGCAGTGTCTTGCTCCTTACTGCTAAATAACTACTACAAAGATCTTAACCACACAGGAACTGATGAAAGGGGTCTGAATATAGGTCACCAAAAGGCTTCGGATCCAACTACAGACACTAATTAGATCACTTTCTGTTATTAAAAATAAGAAAAAGGAAAAAAACTCAAAAAAAAAAAAAAAAAAAAAAAAAGGGTTTACCCCTCCAAACATTTCAAATTTTTGTCTTTTCATTTTCTCTAATTCTTGGTGGCCTTTGGTCTCAAAGCAGCTGCTTCCCAAGACCTGAAATCCTCACCAGAAGATGGAAACCATGCAGGGACCATGCTAAGCAAGAACCTCCAGCAAGGTTAAGCTGAACTAAACCTTTGCAGCCATGCACAAAGAGAGGGGCAGGGGGTGTCTTTAGAATATGTTTTCAAGATATAAAAGAATTCTTTAGTTTTTCTAGGAGAACAGTGACTGTTTTGTTTGACATTGCCAAAACCTACAAGGCCATATATATATATATATATATATAAAAATAAAAAATCTTTTTTTTTCCCTGAAGTATACAGTATAGCTCAGTTCATACAGGGTTCCTTATACCAGCTTGTTTATGCCTTCTCTTCTGTGAAACAAGCCTTTATGTCTCCACAGTGGAAAAACCCACTGGTTTATATCCTTTTTGAGATGTATGCAGCCAATTAAATTGTAAAGTAATACCTGTTTCAAAGTCTAACTCAAAGAAACGATACATTCCTGGCCTGGGAGCAGAGCCAAAGAGGTCACCTTACATTCTACAGTCACATGAGAATATTCAGGTTTGGGAATTTGGTATTTTGATTTCCATATAAAGTAAAATTGGAGGATGAAAGGATGAATAGTTGTGCATTCTATGCACACAAATTGTGCTTATTTTTCAAGTGATAAAGTTAATATTCTGAGGAACAAGAAGAGACAGTTCAAGAGTTCATAGTGATTTCAAGGCATTCAGAAAGAGTCAGGAAAAGTGACAACTGCAAGCAGCTCGGCACCTCTCAAAAATAATTTTCAATCATGAATAAACTATTATGTGACCAGACTATATGCATCAGAATGGTATCATCTGCAGAAAACAACAGTGAAGCAACACATTACAATAAAATCCACTTGTCAAAGTAAGAAGCCAAGTAGATTTATTTCCATATGAAAACTGTTATGGAAAGACCAACATGTTTTATTTGAATTTCTTCTTTTCTTCAAAACAAACAGCATGCATGCAAAGTGCCTTGTGCCACCAGAATGAGCTGCTGGAGATAGGTGAACACCATGGAGCACAGTGCCCAACCAATTGCTAAAACACTTTCAATGTCTACAGAATTCCATTACATCCCCAAATATGTAAAAATCTACAGCAAGTACATCCTACAAAAGGCAGCAGTAAAACGTAGACACTTCTTGTTGTATGTAGCAAGTATAAATCAATTAAGATGTGCCAGTGTGACAAAGTGCAGCTTCATCCCATCATCAGGTCCTCAACCCTAATGGGGACAGGTGCCCTGAGGAAAGCTGCTCTGAAGTCCCCACCAGCAGCCACCACTTTCAGTCCATTGCCCATCCCAGAGGCCTGCAGACAACATGAAGCAATTACTCCTTCAGACTCATTCAAAATCACCCAATATTGCAAAAAATAATGGTGGCCTTGTCTGTACTGCTCTACAGCAGAGATGGATTTCAAAACTTTAAACTAAATAAAATGCTTTACGTCTAAATTCTGTCTCCAAGTGATGCAAATTAAAAGTGTATCCTAAAGTTCTTATGCCATGGAGATTTTTTGATGGATACTAGAAAACTAGCAAATTCACCAGAACAAGTATTTATGTGCTTTCTTTGGTGCTTTCAAGACACAGAGCAGTGTCGTATTCCCAAAATTCTCTTTTAATATATTGGTTAGCCCACATGAAAAATCCTTGCAATAACTACATATATTTAATTTCTTTGTCAAATCCATACCACAAAACTGATACTTATGTAAAAAAGACACTTCTCTAACTGATAAAATAAAGTTCTGAGGACCTAGAAATGCTGAAAACAGGTAAGAAGTGTTAAGTGCATTTTTTGGAACAAAAAAGCCTGTATATTGATTAGTGACACAGTTTTCAAAGAAAGAATTGACTTAATATTGGCAAAATTAATGTTTAATGCTGAGATTCATAACACTTCTCAAGCAAAGGATACATCAAAGGACTGTGCCTCTGACTAATGTTTGGATAAACACCATCAAAAATGGTCAGTTGCATGTCCAGGTATAACTTGTCTGTACCCCACTATTACGTACAGTTCCAAAATATTATTTTGGCCATTTAACCTCAGACATCAAAAAAAAGGACGTCATCACCAGAAATATAATATGAACATATTTACTTGTTTGAAGGTTTTCTGCATTTGACATTGAGGTACTGGAAAACTTAGAGTATGTGGGTTTTTTCTTGCCAAGAAGTAAAACTCGGGATTTATTTCTGTATCTATAAAAGCCTACAAAGTAGCTCTTCACCATGGAAACATTTCCAGTGCACAGAACAATGAGCCAGCCAGACAAACTGCTACAAACCAGGAGAGGCTTTGATATCCATCAAGTTAGAAGTGATGGATAAAGTTCCTAGTCTTTCCAGAATTTATCACCACGAAAAATTGCTATAATTTTGATTTAACTATTAACCAAAGTTGGTACCAGAGAGGCATGGCAGAGCAGGAGTCACATCAGGTATAAGTAATTAGTTGTGATCCTGGTTCTCAGTGTCTACACTTACAGGAAGGCATTCAATTTCTAGAGCAAATAAAGCTGCACAAATTCAGCCTTCAGCTCTGCCTGCAGCTCGAGGGGAGGGTCTGTAAATCACTGCTCTTCATCCTGGAAAGGAAAATCCGCTGGGCTCCAGCCACTTCTTTTCGAAGGCAGGGATTGCAGCAGCCTTTCCCCACTCACAGCTCAATTCTTGCTGCCATGGCTGGCTAACAGCTTTCTCCAGCCCCCTGCTGTGGCCTCAGACATTCCTCTGCTCTGTCAAGCAATGAAAATATCAGCAACAGGATTAGAGCTAGCCTCGGAAAGAAAGGCCAGCTCTGACATCCAAAGCCTAGGAAAAACATCGGCATCTTTTGGGCTTTACAATGCTGGTAATGACACTAAATTACAACTGTTAATGGCTTGTTATTTTTTTCTTTTTTTCTTTTTTTTTTGAGCTTGAGCTAAATTAAGGCCTTGAAAAAGTCTGGGATGTTTTTACATCATGAAAAGGCCTTACGTTCCAGTAGGATGCAACCGAAGTCCAGAGGTGTTGGTTAAGCAAGGCAGACTTCTGCTGTTGTGTTAACACCAACTAGAAAAAAAAGAAAACTAGCAAAATTAGAAAGTAAGATTCCTACTTCAGAACCGGGGAGAGGCCCAGCCAGCTACTCTGTTCCTCGTCAGACAGCTTCATACCTGAGTGGTCAAGGGCTAAAGTGGTTTTAAAAAAAAAAAAAAAATTAACAAAGGAAAAATATTTTTTCTAGAATGAGAAACAAGAGGACCACTTGAGAAAGGCTCTGAGCACCATGCTAACCAAAAGAAACAACCCTAAGGAAGGAGGCCCTCCCTACATTATTCAGGTTTGCATTTTACATTCACCTACTGGGCAAAGTAAACACATCTAAGCCAAATTAATCATTCATGGTTAAGTCTTGCAGGCCACGCTGAGGTAGTAAGATTTTCACAACTACACTCCTCTTCACATATTTAAAAATCCTTTACTTGAAAAGCTAACCACTGACAGCTAGAAAGAGTGTAAACACTATCATTTCCACTTTGGGGACTTGAGGGGGTGGGGCCCTCTCCCACTCCCCACCCCAGTTCTCAGGAGCCCTGTTTCCCGGTAGCTCTGCTGAGCTGCTCCAACATCCGTCCAGAGCCTCGCAGCTTTACAGCAAGTCACAAAGTAAACACAACCACATCCCTAAAAAACCGAATTACACTGCTATAACTTGATCACCTGAAATCCTACAATCCTACATCTACACAATATGTGTGGGTTTATACACCACATTAGCATTAAACACGTGCAAATTTTACATTTTTTAAAATGCAGGTAACTACCTCCATTTGCAAATGCAACAATGGTGCAAGGGGCTCGTGCAGAAACACATCACTGGCCCACAGAAAACCCGAAGCTCAGCACATGCTATCATTCCCACTCTGAGATGGATTTACACAGAAAAGAGGAAGACACTCCAAGATCTGTCAGACTCTTACTGCCATCAGCTGATACACGACACATGTCAGTGCTCTTGCCTAATAAGCATTTAGAGCCCAGCTCACCACTCCCCCCTCTCCTTGCACCCAACCTGCACCAATTCTGTCCGGTTTTCTGAAACTGTTTCCCTCTTAACAACTCTGTGTATCCATTATCCATCCCACGGCAACTTCCCACAGATACTGGAGCATGGGAGGATATAAAAGGAAGCAGAGGATTTTTACAGGGTTGAAAAACCCATCAGCAAACAGATCCATACAGAGAACTTTGGATTATAATTCCAAGGGGGATTTGAACTTCAAGACTTACATTCAGTTTCCTAATTGGTACTTAGGTTTAGCCTTGTGGATGAGACAAACCAGGTTACATTCACATTCCAGTAGTCTAAAAATCTTTATTTTTGTACACTAAAAATCATGAAGCAACATCAGAGATCTCACATGGTATTACATACATGCTCAAAAATATCTCCAGTTATCAGGGCAGTTTCTCAAAAAACTGTAATTTAAAATAACCACCCTACTGACCAGAACAGCTTAAATTTTCTGTGATAGGTCTGATCACTGGATTTTATTTTTCGGTCAGGCATAGTAAGGTAAAGATGTCACAACCAGTTTTAAACAGACTTCCATGATTGTTTTTTATTGATCATTTTCTGTACAGCAAAGTTTGAAAGTGCAAAAACACAGGGAAAGGAAAGAAATTAAATCAGGTCCAGTTCTATCTTTATGGAGACAAAAAAGTTAGACATGGGGATGGTAAAGCTGCAGTGGCTGAACACTTATGACAGAAATATGCTTCTAATTCTATCAAAAAATTGTGAAATCCAGCTTTGGAGACAAGCCCTGAGAAAATGCACCAGGGAGTGTACACAAAGGGGAGGGGTGGGAGGAGCTAATCGAAAAGCAACAGCAACCACCTCCCCCAGAACAGAAAGCAACAACCCCAGCACCAAAGTGAAGGATAAATAATTAACATGTAATGCCTTTGTCATCAGCTGCTGAAGCTAAGCTTCCTGGAGAGTTCAAGAACTCGTAAATACAAAGTTGTCCAGTTGTTCTTTTCCTGCATTGAAAACCTGCTAAGGAAAGGAACCCTCGGAGGCTACATTTATGAGTTACTTTTGCCAAATATTTACACCGTCTTCTCTTGGGTTTCAGTCATGGTACTCTACAATGCATTTCAGTTAGCATTACATAAATTAAAGGGCTTGGGGTTTTTAAAAGTTGGGTTTTGCCCAACCAGTCTATTCAAGCTCATGCTCTCATATTCACCTCGATTACAGTCAGCAATAATGTGCCTGCAGAGTACCTTACAGCCACTTCCTTCCATCAATCTTTCCCCCTACATGCAAATTGGAAGACTCGAATGCAAGTACCTTTTATATATATACTAAAAGCATTTAGAAAATGGCACCTCAAAACACAATTACTTCTGCACAGGCACCACTGAAGCCTGTGTCATTATGGAGTATATAAGCAGTTACAGAACAAGCAGGGATGTTTCCAATCTCAATGGCTGTAAGAGATGACAAACATAACTTATCATAAAAGGTAGAAGAATTAATAAAATGTAAATCTGAATTCAACAGTGACAGCCTGTGAACCAATCTCCTTGAAAACTTCCTGAAGAAAAAATTTTTCAAATGATGAAGCAAAAGGCGTTCTCATCACTAGAATTCCAGAACACTACCAAGAAGATGGCAACAGCTTCCACAATTAAAAAAACTGCACAGCATCTCTGCTTGTCTGCAAAGAATAGGTTATACTTCCCTACTCACACAGCACTGCTGGAAACCCTGAAAGATTATGAAGTCCTGTATCTGGAACCACTAAAAGTTACAGAAACACACAAAACAAAACAAATCAGCAATTTCCTGTCCATCGGGGAATAGCCTGGTACCCCATTCTATCCCTCTTGCCTCTTGGGTGTCAGGAGCAGTGCCATGACCCCTAACCACACTGAAGGAAAACTGAAGGGAAGAGGTAACTCCTGACAATAGCCATGCAGCTATCAAAAAGGAATTGTGATACGTGGCCTCAACCTCTCCTTAGCTGAAACCAAACTACCTTTTTTCTGACACTGCAAAGTTACATTTGTCTGAACTTGAGAGCACTTCATATCTTAAAACCATTTTTTAGTCTTGTTCTGTGACAAGAGTCACCCATTCTTTTAAAAATACATAAATTTTCGATCTTCAGGCTACTAATACAAACCATCAACTCCACCTACAATCCATTTTCTCAACACAACTGGCAGGCAACAAGACTGCACAAGTTACAAGAAATGAGATGCTGGCAACACAGGGAGTTCACTGAATGTGTTGTGATTTGAGGTTCAGTTTACCAATTCAATCCAGCTGCTCTGTATCCCAAGGGAATCAGAGTCAAGACAGAGCAGTGACTCTAGCTTGGCATTTGGTAATAATTCAACAAGGCACCTGATACTACCAGTAGCTGTAAAGCACACTCTACAAAGGCTTTTTTTTTTTTTTTTTAATGAACACCATCATCCCCTCTCCTTTGCTCTGTACACTTACTCTGTGCTGCACAACAGCCCTCCAACACAAGTAAAGAGAGCTACTCATACTGCAGGGGTTTTCCTAGATTTAAGCTCCATACATTTATCTCTAATCAGAACAGGAATCAGTTTATAAGCCTTCACAGCCTTCTGCTGAAAATGGAACGACCTGCTTAGAGGTTAAACTTGGGAAAAAAATTTCTTTAGGATCACATAAGATAAAAAATAAAGGCAAAAAATCTATTTCTTACCAGTCCTTGTTTATTCATTACAATTTGAAAAGACATGCTTGAAAATGTTCTACTAGAGTAATAAAACCTGTGCATGATGAACATGAAGTCCAAAGCATATGTTCAGTCTGTGCTACAGAGTCATAACCAATCATGCCTACAGATTAAGTTCCACGGAGAACAAAAAAAAGAAGAGGACAGATCAAAATGCACACACAGATCACAGACAGCTACTTTCAGGTCCAACAGATGCTGGCTTTTCTTTAGATTGATTTTCACAGCAAAATTAAAAGCTGGCAACAACAGCAAATAAAGGAAACAACTGAAAAATACTACCTTAAAAAAAAAAAAAACCTTCAGATTTGAGACAGATAATGCTATTACCACAAGCAGAAGACACTCCAACGTAGTTGAGCCAGAATAGGCCTTTAACCAGCACTACCTAGAAGCCAGAATATAACTCTATATCCTGCTTTGGATGTATTTGATGACTGACTTCTCCTCCTTCCAACACCTCTCCCCTCCAACACCCTTGAATTTGAAATACAAAAACCTCAGTTTGCATGCTGGGGTGTTACCCTGCAGATTCTGCATCCTTATTTTAGACTAGACCTACGATATTTACATCTACTCTAAGGGATACCACTTCCTGTACTCAAAGACAATGAATTAGAAGGTGAGGAACACTGATTTTCACCCAATAGCACGGTTGAAAAAGACTCAGTAGTTACAATATGACACTACACCTTCTGTAGTCTTTATGTGTTTTTTCTTCCACATCTCAAAAAGTTACAAAAAAAACACAAGACAAAAATAGTTACTAAATCACTGCAGATATCTAAGCCATTTCTGACCTTATAGAATTAAGGTATTTTTCAAAACCTACCATAACTTCAGATAAGGAAATAAGTAAAAAGAATCCATGGCAACAAAAGAAAAAAAATACAGAACTTAAAATTAAGGCTCCGAAGACCTGAACTAAGTATAAGCAAACAACTAAATGTGAAGATACTAATATATAAGCTATTTTACACTTCAAATACAAGACAAGCCATGTCTGGAAAAGGAAGCAACCTGGGAAAACTACGAAGCACTGTCACACCCCAAATTCACAGTATACTCCCTTAACAGTTCTAAACGCTAATAAAAAGTATGTCCTACAAACATATGTAAATTTGCCTTTGCAGACGAATACGGAACACAATCCTGTAATTTAAGATATAATCCCCAAGGCTGTCCCTTTATCAGTATCTAAACAAGTCAAGAAGCACTGCACTGTTACCTTGGTTCGTAGTGGCAGGTCTGTCAGCTTAAGAATGATTCCTACCTCTGTATTCCTGTCCCCATTAGCAAAAAGCAATCAAATTTATTTTCAAAAATCCTTCCCTAAACTGCTCCGCAGAGCCACCAAAGAAATACCAAGACAGGCCACGGTGCAGGGAGGGAGCAGTTTTCCATGCCCCCTCTTGCCTCCAGCTACACAGCCCAAACACACCTCACCTTCATGCCACCCACAGCCTGGAGACTTGATTTAAACGTTCATTTCATAGTGGGAAAAGCTGAGCAATGTCATCTTTTGCCATTAAACTGGCTGGAAGTCTCCACACACAAGGAGCTGGTTTGGCTGCCATGTGTGCTTCCCATGCATCTTCACCATCACACTGTCACATCATATGCTAAGCTTTTCTTAGACTCCCAGACAGGTTTCAGCTCAGATACAGGGTATTCAATTCATCTGCACAGGTACAAAAAGGATTTTAGTAGCCCTGGCCTCACAGAGCTGCAACACAGCTCTTTGGTACCTGACAAATTCTAAGCAACACCTGAAATGCCCCACTACACAAAGCAATCATCAGGAAATGAAGTTTCCTCTGGACACAAGCAAGTGGCTAGTGCATTCAAAGAACTACCAGTCCACCATCCTTTTTTGAAAGCATAAACTATTTGGTCACTTTACCAGATGAAACTTGTAGCTCTATTCCAACATGGGAACCAGTCAAGCAAATGAGAATCTGAGGGGGAGCTGGGAAGTAACAAAACCAAAACACTAATTAAAGCTAAAGTTAATTAGCAATCTAAAAACTTGATTTATAATATAACTTCATTTATTTATAACTTTCATGTATCATTTTATTAACAAATTAATTTAAAAGCAATAATGTACAATTTCTGACACAATTTCAGGCTGAAATCAACATGCTCTAATATATTATGTTTTGTCCCTAGTGCTTTTTGTCTCAAACACCAAGCCAATCCTAAGCCCATCCAAAAAAGCAGCCTTCCCTTCCTAAGACACTGTTCCCACGTGCTTATGCCACCCTCTCCCTTCTGCTAATACAACTATTCCTGCAGGCACATGGCACAGCAGACCAGGGAACTGATCCAACTCTCTACATCCTCCACAAGATTGTGAAAGCGAATGGAAGGGCAGGGTATGCAGGTCCTCCTCCATTTACTGGCAGCACCAGCTTGAAACACATGAAAATAGGATTAACATTTGGCAATAATTTTGTATCTTCTGTGTTTCCTATCGGCCCAGACAGATTCTAATAGAAGATTCACTAACCAGTGAAAACATAACCTGGATTTTCTGCAATGTGAACACAGACAGCCCAACATCAAAGATGCCAGTTCCAACTGCACAGGAGTACACTACAAACAGGCCTGGTGTCCTGTCACATAAAAACAAAAAAAGGAAAACTGCATCCAGATTTTTTTTTTATTTCCAGCTATACTAACTTCCTTGCTTGTTTTCAAACAGGAACATTTGGCTTTATAAATTACTTTTGGAAATATTTCATCATATTAATACCCAGCTTTCCTCTCTACTGTGTACAACACTGCAACTGCCATTGCTTTCAAGCAATTACCCATTTTTTAACTGATGTGACAATCACCCTGTAAAATCCAGAAAGCCAGCTCTTCTTAATAAATACTCAAGACTTTAGAAGTCACGACAGGTCTAATGACTTAGATGACTTTTGGCAGCCTGTTCTACTTTTAGAAAGAGTATCCAAACGCCTCTACTTGTGGCTCTCCCTTCCTCACTGCAGTTACATTATAAGGTTTCAAGGCATGGACTGCATGGTGGTGTTAAGAAGAGATACTCGGGTTCATTAACTGCAGAAGAAAGCTGAGAAGGATGAAGTTTACACAGAAGGACTTGACTCCACCTCAGCTCAAGTGGAAGCAAGCTGCTGGACCATTACACTGAAAACTGAGCTCAAAAAGAGCTGGAAGTCGCCCTGGGTGCTCAAGTCAGATGCAGCTGCTAGAAACGTCAGGAACACAAAGGTGTTTCTGCCACAAGTAAGATAAAAGAGAAATCAACGTGTTTCTGACCAATATGGTGCCAGCCTTTACATCTAAGAGCATGTAGTGGGATGCGCTATGTTACATACACGAAAATATTAGATGTATTCCTAGATTCACATAAACGTGAAGACAAACAGAGGTTTTTCAGGGCTCAAAATATCTTAGTAAGGAAAATACTAAGACATACTTCTAAGGCAAAAATACTCCTTATTACCTGGATGTAAACTACATGCAGTGAGAACAAATAGATGGAAGCTGCAGAAAAGCACTTCTCTTCCAAATGATGTGAAGTCTAAAGTATTTTAATAGGCAAGAAACACCAGTTAAACCTACATAGGTACAAACCTCAAGCTCCAGAATCCTGTACACACACCAGCAGTACTGCCTGATTCACCTCTGGGTCAACATCATTGTTAGACAGATGTCGAAAAAGCTAAAAGCACATCAAACAAGATCAGTCTATCAAAGTAGAATAATAATAGCAGAAGACAGCTGTGCTGGCTGCTGACACAGGCTCTGACCCAGCATCACAAAACCTGACAGCTTCAAGACACATTAAAAAGATAGCAAATAAAAATAAAAGCAAAATATTAGGTACCCACATATAGGTAAGGACAGAAAGCTAGAATAAAAATAAAAACAAACAACCCACAAAAAAAGCCCAAAAACAAAAAAAACCCCACCACAAACTCAGAAGTTGTCCATACTTCTAAGCCAAAGAGAAAAAAATACAGAAATAGGTGGCAAAGTTGAACAGAGCAATATTGATTGAGCAGAAATGCAGCCCCCCTGGCACCCAAAAGGATATAAAGTACAAGGGTGATCAGAAACCCAAGAGAGATGAAGTGAAATTTTAAGGCAGCAGGAGGTCGAAATACAAAACCATAGGAATTACTACCCAAGGCAGCAAAGACATTCAGGCCTTCAGCAGCGGCCAAGCAGGTTCTGAAGGGCTGAAACACCTGATGCCCCTTTAAGAGGGGCTCAGCTACTTTCAAATAACACATTTTCTACATTTTTTTCTAAGGAAAAAAACCAAAAAAAGGCAAATACACAGTCCAAAAAAAAAAAGAAAAAAATTGAACAAAATCTCAGTAAGACTCACTCCTGCACGGATAACTTCATTAAAATCTTGCCAAACAATTCTAAAGGATGGTTGCACAGTCAGTGAAGAAAATTAATAAATTCAGCATAAGCAGAGCACTCGCATTTCTTTAATGGGAACCAGCACCAAGTGAGCTGCACAAACTACTTCTCAGCAAAGAAAACTTACTGCTAATGTATGCAGAATGGTGCATTTTGAAGGGGAAAAAAAAAGCCCTCTCTAAAGTGCAATTCACTGTTTATACACAACTTGTCAACTCAAGAGATCTTTTATTGAATAACTACCAAAACTAGTGTAACAAGAAGTATAAAACATTGCTACATCAAAAATTACCAGTACCTTCCTCAAATGCCATACTTACCCTGGTCATCTCACTGTAGCAAAGCAAAGCTGGACCAGTGAAGTTCAAAGACTGGCAATGAGTAGCAGTGAATATCATAAAAAATACATAAGTTTGGAGCCCATAGGGTTCCCAAGTTGGACATCTCCAATAATTTTCATGTATCCTAAAATATCCAGAAGCCATAAGCAGAGTGATATTGTTCAGTCACAGTATAAAAGAAAAAAATTAACTCCTTTTTCTTTGCAATAATTTACCACTTAATCAGATTGCTTAAAACAATGTCCACACACAAACTGTGCTTATCTATTTATATGGCATTAATCAGGATTACCACTTTCATCTTGGCAATTTAACTGGAGAACTAAATCAATAGAATCCAATCAGTAAAATATGACTGTTGTTTCCACAGTGCTGAGACATTTTCTCTATGAAGAACTGGTCTGCCTTTTTCTAGGATCAATAGCCACAGAGTGTGATACTTAACTATTCAAGGAGCAGAGATCTATTTCAGCACAATCATCTGAAGCAGCTCCTCTCTGACTATCTGGGGCACCATCTCTCCACCCAGAACCCAGCACACAGGCTAAGGAAACACAGATCCCTGCCTCAGCTGCCATTTCCAAACATAAGAATTTGGACTTTTCAGTTCTTGATATTCATAGCAAATTACATAAACCTATTCTGTAACTAGCACTGAAGTTGAATGCATGAGAAGTTGTAAACTTGGTCCTGCAGCCAGATGAATTTTAACACTGCAGCCACTGAAATCCCTGCAGACTACTTAAAACACAAGTGAAGCCTCCATTCCACCGACTGAGATCTCAGTGCCAGGGCAGATTCTGTATGGGAAATGAGCATTAATTAGTTATTAGCAAGAATTTTAGTTATACCTCCTCACAGAAAACAGAGCAAAACTTCAAGAATCTTCCCGCATGTTTAGAAAAGTGGGCTCCAAACATACAGGCGTACATTTCATGCAAAAAATTCTTTCCATGCCAAACTAGTAAGGGTACCAAAATTTGCTTTCAGAGCCTTAATCATACCCAGGCTGCTATCACACAAGTGAGATGTTTTTATAGTTTGAAAATAAAGTTTAAGAAGCATATCGTGTTGCTCTTTGTTCAGCTTTCCTAAATTCCTACACCATTTCCATGTTCATTCCTTACCACCTTCCTTTTTTCAACACAGCAAACATGCATTGGGTGCCTACATAGTTTTCAGATTTCTCTGAACATTTTTGGCTGGAGGTTAATGCCTTGTAAATCCTAAGGACATTATAACTTATAATATGGACTTATTAACTCATCATCAGGCATAACCAAATACTCTTCTTTATATAATAAAAATACTACCATATGAAATTTCCCTATTTAATTTGCACCAACAAGTCAGTAGGAGGTAACTGATTTTTTTTTTTTTAAAGATGACAAAGACACATTTTAAGATTTTTTTAAGGTGGTATGTTATGTTTTTAGGATAGCTTCATAAGTAAGTCAAATAACTTTCTTAGATAAGTAGTAAAACAAATAAACACACACTGCATGTGAAACTTAAACACTTCTAGATGAGGACAAGTGCCAACGCATTACCATAGCCCCAGTGAAAGGCCTCTTGATTCACAGATTATTAGAACTAAAGTTTGTCCTTGCAGGAAATACTCTCCAGCCTGTTCACTGCTGCCTATTTGTACACAAGTACAAGCAGCAGCACACAAGAGCTCTAAGCAATCCAATTGCTTCTACCAGATCATTTGCAACACCCAGAATACACGTGGCTGACACATACCATATTTATATGCAACAGAAACATCAACCCAGACCTGTGCTTAAGCAGCTTGGGATGTAATTGAGACCTGACTATTTCTGCTCTATTTTTAACTTGTGATATATATAGAAATAATCAAGAAGCACATACAAAACAGAAACAAATTATGACCTTATGTTTCTAAGGAACCCATGCTCCCATCTTTTTAGCTTCCAGGACATTTCTCTTGCACCCTAGAAGGAGCACTCTATAGAGCAACAGATGCTGCACCAATGATTTGTTATCAACACGTTGCTAAGAAGACATGTTCAGTGCTGGGAGTCTCATGCAGCTTTCTCACCCACCACTTCCTAATTGCATTTGATTGTAGACTTCCAAAACTACCAGTCTGTCCTTGAACAACAAAATATGTCCTGATTCCAAGGAGTTCAAGAATACCAGGGAGAGTAAGAACAAATCCCCTTCCTTCTGAATAATCTAATTTGCAATCTTAATGGTGTGCGTGTTATCACAGTTTTTCTGTTAAAAATTAAGTGACACCAAATTCAGTTTTATTCTTAATAATGCAACCCTGTACAGATCAAAGTTTTTACCTTTATCTGCAGCCAGTTTCAATCAGTTATAAGAGGCAGGATTTACACTCCACTGATGCCTGATCCCTACTAGTGATCTTTCTGGTTTTATTCCCTTTGCTAACTGAACTATTGTCCTAATTCTAAAATGAGTAGCTCATTTTACTTTAGTTCAAAGCAGCCAAGCAGACTACGAAACATACTGATGCTTACAGAAATAAACAAAGTTACACTTTTTTCCTAAAATAATTCAGCTATGCTCTTTTCTTCAGCAGTGACTGGCTATTTATAGATGGCATCAAATGCCACTTGTACACACATGGCTGCATACAAGGAATGAGCTTCCAAATCTACAGTTTCTTTTTATCATCACCAAAAGGCCAGGGTTTTTTTTATTTGTTTGTTTTGTTTTCACTAAAAACCTACTGTTCTGGACACTGCAAGAAGCACTTCAGTCTCAACGGGCAGAGCAGCAAGTCTCATAGATAAACCTCCTCCTGGACCTCAGAATCAGGTGTTCCTCTGCCTCCCTGCCCTTTGCACCAACCTAAGAGGTCAAGCTTCACACACAATGCACAGGACAGCAGACAGCACTTACACCCTTGTATTTAAAGCACAAAGGAGAACTCTTGCATGCATGACCAATTCCCTCTCCTTGGAAAAAGGAGGGACTTGGACGTCCCTCTCCCATCTGCGAACACCAAAGTACATGGAACATCTTCTGTGTAAGAAAAAAACAGTGATAATCACGTGGGAAAGAGTGTGAATTAAGATGAAGCTCATCCACTATGCATGAAGTATCTCATCATCATTGAGACAAAGAATCGAGGCTCTCTCTCTCCTCACTCACTCTAAATAACTGGTACCAACACCCTTAAGGCTGGGGAGAGCCCGGCTTCTGGTCCTTAACAGGGGTGAAACAGGGCAGGTCCATCCGTTTCAAAAGATAAAGAGGAGAAAGTAGGGGCTTCCCAAAACTTCCAAGATTCCCACACCATTAGTTCTAAACCGCTGCTCCAATAGACACCCAGCTTCAAGAAAGGTTTTATTTCACGTTTCAGCACACCACTCCCCTTTCACTGACTTAATTCACATATTTGGCTTCAACAGACAAAAAACTTCACCTATCATTTCAATTTCCCCAAACCATAAAATATTAATTAGTTTTAAATTAACACAGAGCAACCAATGCAACTGTAACTACAGCAAGCTGTCAGGAGAGCAGTAAATAGGTCTGAAAATCAACACATGCCAAGATTTTACACATCAAAAAAGTAACTTATCTGTTACACATACTCTGAAGACCTTTGAGTCCAAATATAATATTTTCCAAAGAGAAAAAAAAAATAAAATCTGCTTCAGACCTGGAATCTGCAAAGCTTGCACTGTGCAGGAGAATAAATAAATACATTCACTGTCAACAAGAGTCAGCATACATGGTTACAGCAGCAGTATCTAAGATGAGAACCACCACGGATATTTCTGCCTAGTGTGACTTGCAACTGGACAATTCCACCATTTAATATCAGAGTTCAACCACTCTCACTTTTCCAAGTTTCTAAAAACCACGACTTAAACCAGCAGCTTTTTTTCCAAATTCAGCTGCACAAAGCTTTCTTTTAAACTATCAGGATTCCATCTACAGGGCAGTACTTTAAAAAAAAAAAAGCCATCATTCAACATTCAAGACCAGATTTTCTTTCAAGCTTTCTACTGCCTTGTTGCCGACAAGTAGGGAAAAAAAAAAAAAAAAAAAAAAAAAAAAAAAAAAGGAAAAAAGAAAGAAGTTACTTTTTTCAAAGATAGTATTTTGCAAAACGATCGGGTAACATCGCTGCAAAATTGGGGAGCCTTCTGGAGTATTAAGGGTCTTTCACGAAGGCCTTTTTAGAAAGCCTTCCCGTGCACACACCAGGCTTCATCTGGATGAGATTACGTTTTTCATAGCCTATAAAAAAGCCGGATTCAATAACGGATCATTAGAGGTAACAATGGTAAAAGGTGTGAAAACTACAGCAACTGAAAGGCTGCCAGATCACTCATTTTGGGGGTACTGCGGCACAGTTCGCAGACAAGTTCCCCCCTCTCCACAGGAAGCCTTCCACCGCCTCCAAGTCCCCCCTGGTTCCAGGAACCCCCGCCCGCTCTTCCCGGCTCAAACAGAGCCGTTTGTGCTCCGACCGATTCCCGGCCCGCTCCTGCCCAGCGAGGCGGGCAGAGGACGACGCGCAGCTGATTCTCCGAAGCAATCCGGCTGCAGAAACAGGGTTCAGGTGTTTCTCGTTCACCCCCGCCCCCGCGCCGGGGGATGCCCACCCGCTAACCGAGGTGAGCAGTGGCCTCTGCTGGCGCGCACCGCCCGTCCCGTTCCCACCTCAGAGGCACCGACCGCCCATCGCCTCCTCCCTGCCCCGGGCCGCCGGCACCGACGCCCTGGGGGCGCCCATCCGACGCCCCCTCCTCCCCCGGCGGCCACGCGCCCGCCGCACGTCCCCTCGGCGCCCGACGCCCCCCTCGGCCCCTACCGGTGTCAGGGTCTCGCCCGGCTCCTTACCTGTGAGGAGGCTCTGAGAGCCGCTCCGAGCGGCGGCGGCGGACGGGTCTGGCTGCCCGAGGAGAAGGGCGATCCAGAGGGAGCCGAGGAGCCCCCGGGCTCCCCCCGCCGCCATCGCTCCGCTCCCCGCGCCCGGCAGCCGAGCACCCAGCGCCAGCCCCTCCCCCGGGGGGCTCCTCCTGCCTCGTCTGCCGGCCGGGACGCGCTGCCCGCTCGTCCGCCGCCGGGCTGCGCCCCTGCGGCACCCCCGAGGAGGCGGCCCTCAGCCTGCCGGGGGGCTCGCGCAGCCGCCCCGGGAAGCGGGCGGCGAGGAGGGGCGGGCAGGAGCTGCCGGACTCACTCCATCGCGGGCCGGTCCCAGCGCCGGGCTCGGAGGATCCTCGCACGGAGCCAGAGGGGCGCCCGCCGCGCGCTCCTCCCCTACCTCCCCCCCGCCCCGGCCCGGCCCCCCCCAATACTCCTCCTCCCCCCCGCCCCCCTCCCGCCGCCGCCCGCGCGCATGCGCATGCGCCCGCGCATCAGGCCCCGCCCCCGCTGCTGCCGGGGGAGGTGGCGGCGCACGCGCTCCCGCCCGCCCGCCGCCGACCCCCGCGCCAGGTGTGCGCGTGCCCGCCCACCTCCCCCGCGCCTGCGCGCGAGCCCGCGCGGCGACCCCGCCCGCGGGGAGGGGCGGCACGAGGCGGGAGGGAGCGCAGGGGCGGAGCGCGAACCCTCAGCCGGGACTGCTCCGGGTTTGGGGCCGGCGCCGAACCCGTCAGCCGGCACCGCGCTCCCCTCGGGCCGGCACCGCACCCCTCAGCCGGGACCGCGCTCTCCTCGGGCCGACGAGGCCCCGAGGAGAACTCTCGAGGGGCGAGGAGGTGGCAGCGCAGGGGTGGCAGCGGCGGTGCGGGGCCGAACCCCGCGTTCCGGCGGCACGTCGCTCCCGATGCTCGTCCTGCAGCGGTGCTGACGGTTCCCGTCTCCAAGTGACACACTCCCAATGTTCCCCTCTCCAAGCCCCAGCCCAGCCCGGCTGCAGAACCTGCGTGTGCTTCACGCACCACGACGTGCAGAAACAGACTGCAAAACGCCGATCCGCTGATCACTGCAGATCCGGAGGAGCATCCCCTAAGCAAGGAATCCTCGCCCTGTGTGCTGCGGGGAAGCGGCGGGAAGATGGGGCAGTCCGGCCTCCCAGACAATAAAAACCGCGCTAACCATGGAAAAATAACTTGCAGAAACTTCTCTTGTGAGGCGGGGGATCTCCGCCGCTCAATTTGGGACGCGGGCTTTCCTAGTGAGCATGTTTCTAAACAAACCCGAGGATAAATAAATGTGAAGACCAAACATACTTTGAAACGGCAAATGGAATGTATTTTCCTCCTCCCGAGGGCAATTCGCTTTACACAGCATTTGCCATTCAAATCCAAATAATTTCAATGCTGCGGCATTACCAGTCGGTCTTAGTCTTACTGTTAGATCCTGTCTCAGTACAAAGGACACAATTAGAGCTGTCTCCCTCAGTACATAAATTATCAGGGCTCAGTGAGTGGTAACCCCAAGATAACTGGACCCCAGGAGCACTGGAACACATGAAACATGGTTACATCCCCCAAAAATGTGTGTTTCTATTGCAAAATGTTTGAAAATAATTTGTTCCAAAATAAAAAGGCTTTTACAGTGGTACTTAAGACTTCTGCTGAGCAACTGAGGACTGCTTTTGGGAAAGTTTACCTCGATAACCTCCATGCACATGGCAAGGCTGTCCCTTTTGATGCAGGCACCTCTATATTCCCGTGAAATTATCCCTGATCCATCTGGATTTACAGATTTGTTTATTTAGAGGGTTTTCAGTGAGGCAGACGCAGACACATTGTGCCGTGTCTTCAAAACAAGGATGCAGGGATGTCCACCTCTAATTAAATGCTGACGTTGACTACAGTGTGTCAGCTAATACAGGTGTCTGAAGTGTTTCTCACTGTGAAACTTGCTTCATTACTTCATAATTTTGTTCAGTGTTTCTGTCAGGAAACAGAGGTTTTGTCCTCCACTTAAAACATCCTGGAGCATTTTCACAGTGGGGAATAATTACCTCCTCAGAAGGATGTTTGGGTTTTCTTCCTATTACGCTTGCTGAGTTACGCTGATATCTGATATGCCAGAAGGATTACCAGTAATGAACTGTAATTTATACTGAAAATGGAAGCACTGATTAAAAGGCAGGACTAGTAGTGTAACTCTGATTAAACCTGGTTAGCAATTCCCATCATAAAATCCTATCTTCATTCGCTTTTAATAGTGCCAAACTAACTGCTGAGCTGAAATTTAAGCATCCAAAGTTCATACCTCAGGTTAAATTACAAACATTTCTTCTTTCATTCTTTCTGTCAGGGATCTTTGAGGATGAAAACCAGAATGGTCACTTTGCAAGAGGTGTTCCCTCAAAACCCGACATGAAAAATCCAATTACAAATCCCATTTGCTCTGGGCAGGGGCTCACCAGGGCTCAGAAGTGTGGTTCTCCAGCAGCTCCATGCTCACCCAGCTTGTCCACAGCCCACAGCTATAGGAGTCAGAGCTGGACCTGCACTTCCAGTTCCTGACTGCTCTGGCCTATGCCAAGTCTGCAGGTAGGAAAGGTGAACAGGGAACCTGTCTTTCCAGCCCTCTCGGGAACACAGAGCAGAAAGCTCCCCAAAAAAACACATGGTTAGGACAAGAACTGGATTGAGGACAAGTAAGTTAGCAGGCACAAAGGGTTTGGAGGAAGGCAGGTTCTCCAGGGCAGTGAAACGGAATGGGGAGTTCAAAGGAGAAACTGGGTCTGCCTGGAGGGAAGGATAAAACAAAACTAGAAGCAAGAGCCTGGCAGCCACCCTGTTGGGAGAAAACTTGAAAACAGACTGGGAATGAGACAAAATTGCCATGAGAAGGATGTGCAGGAGAACCAGGGCAATCAAGACCAGTACATTATCTGGCTAAGGGAAGAACTTGCTGAGCAAGAACTTGCTGAGCAAAAGCGATGGGAGAGTGGAAATGGGGCAGGAGAGGAGAAATGCAGCCCTGGAGCTGGGTGTGGATTGCTTGCAAGGGGCTTGGGAAGGGTTAGTTCACTATGGGATGTAGATGTGGTAATGACAGAGACCAAGGAAGGGCATCAGAGCAGAAAGGTGAGGATTTAGAAGCAGGAATGAAGAGCACCTGGAAAACGCCATGTCTCTACTGGTATAAAGTAGCTGAAATACATGGAGAACATACGTTATCCCCTTCTAGAGCTGGACCCCACACAAAATCTTGCACTCCTCATTTAGCACAGGTTTCCACATTGCAGATGGCCTGCATCGATGTCAACATGGAATTAAATTGCTGGGGTTTCTTAGGTTATCTCTAAATGAAAGAGAAACAGACATATATTAAAACATCAGTAGTTGGGCTGCAAAGCAAAACAGTCCCAAATGATGAAACACCAGAATAAAGGCTGCCAGTGCAATAGGACAAGCCTGGCTCAGCTGATGAACCAAGTCAATGAACCAGGATCAGGGCCTAAACCTTTTCCACTTGACTTTCTGTAAAAATCAGATATAGGTATTTTACATACCTTGCAATGAACTGCAGGGAAAGCAAGCACAACATTGTGGCTCGGCTGGGTGGCTGCTGCTCCAGGAAAGAGCTTCAGCCTCTGGGATGCAAAGCACAATGCTTAAAACATAAACTTCACAGCAATGCTCCAATTGTGCACTGCACGCTTCTGAGGTGCCTGTTTTGACATTTTGAAGTGTGATTTGCAGAACTGAAGAACACCTGCAGATGTATCTGCAGTAAATGAGAATTTATTCAACTTGTGACTAAACTAAATTGCTTTGCCATGTTGTATTTTCTGACAAGATCAGGCCATGAGTATTTCTAATTGTAAATATAAAATTAAAAGTTTGGGGATTTTTTGACTATTCTGTCTGTATGTCTAAGTTCCTCATCTACAAAATAAAGATAACACCAGCTCCTGCAACAGTTTGAGAAAATTAACTGGAATTTGTGAAGCACTTGGATACCATAGCAATGAGTACCATAGAAAAGCCCAGGAGGAAATTAATAAGTCTGTCTTCAGGACAATATTTGACTAGTGTGCAGTAAACAAAATATGGGTGACACAGTGAACAGTAAAGAGAAAATAAAATTATTACTTAGTGAGTACAGTCTCTTCTGTACAATAAGTGAGGCGAGGAACCTGTTGAAAGAACAGCGTGTAATCCAATTGCAATTAAACAGTGTATGATAATGCAAATGCACAAAAGGGGCAAATTACAGATACATAGGCAACCTCAGTGTCAGCATTTCTCAACTTTTAAACTTTTGAATTAAAAAAGAAAAAAAAAAACATCTTTAGACTGCAAACATGTAATACACATACATAAATTATTCCCTAACCCAACCCTTGTTGGTGACAATGTATTTACCTCTTCTACCTCAGTCACTGTTACCTGGCTGAGTGGAAAAAACGTTTTTCTCCTCTTGAAAATATCTCAGCCTTCTCATCAAGTTTTAATGCTGTCATTCAGATACCGACATTGTGCAGTTTTAAATTCAAAATTTACCTTCTTTGGGAGTCTGTGTGCGATCATCAGAGACAGACAACACACTCCAGAGAAGGATGCAGTGGAGAACCTTAATTTCAGTAATTAAATTTTGCCTTTTTGCTTGAGGTACCTCATATTTCAAACCAGGTGACTGTTTCTGGGGGTCAAAAACAGCAAGGCAATGGAACAATGACAACTTCACTGATCTTTTGTGACTTGTCAGTCCCAAAGTTAGCGCTGAACCTTTTTCACTCCTGTGGAGAACTGAAGCCACTTCAGAGCTGCTGTAAATTGTGCTGGGTTATCTGTGCCCTACAAGATAGGTGATGTAATTAGAATTCACCCATTCAGTGGCACTCTGATGGTGTCTATTTTTTCTGATCATGATTTCTTCTATTGCTGAGCAGGATGTGAGGTGATACTGAATCGTCACACCAATTTATTGTTATCTTGATAACTTCCCTTTCCTGGGCATCCTCTAGTAGTTGGTTAAGACAATTTGGGGGTAAGAAATGACTGCAGCACAAATAAAACCTGGCTCATTAAGTTTAAGACTTACCACTATGATAAACTCACCTTGAATTAAGCTGATGTGCTACATCCACAGACACCATTCTGGCAACAATGACCTGTTGGATTATTCCTGCGCAGCTCTCCATCCCAATTCCAGCACCACAGTGTCCACCAAGATAGGCTGCCTTTGATCATGCCAGCAGGAATAGGTTTTTTGAGGGTGGTTTTTTGGGGGGTGTTTTTGTTTTTGTGGGTTTTTTTGGTTGGTTGGTTGGTGTGGGGTTTTTTTGTTTGTTTCATTTTTGTTTTAGTTTTTTTCATATTTATTAGTCACAGATGTGGTTTTGCAAACTACTCTGAGGTTAAAAGTCATCCACCTGGCTTCGCAGAGCAAATTCTAGGTTAGGAGGCCACTTGTCAGAAACCCTCTAACCCCCAAACATATTTATATCATTCCTGATGTCAACAGCTAGACGACAATTCCAATGCCTGGCCAGAGTCAGGGAGGGTCATGAATGGAGGCAGACCTCCCAAAAATTAAGGTCAGTTCCCTGGAAAGTTGGAGAGAAAGACAGAGCTCCTTTGCTGGAGTCAGTGGATAAGAGTCTGAAACATGAGCATATCAGCTGGTGTGAAATACTTTTAAGGGATTCAGTGGCTGAGCAGAGGGAGCTGCTGAGGTCTAATCCAATTTTTGTTTATTTAGGGATTTAAGATGCAGATGAAGGGAACCTATGATCTAAAATGCAGGGTTTAATCCAATCCCCACCTTAAATGAAAATAATAACATCGTAATGTGCAAGATGACGTGGGATGTGGCTGCCTGGGCATTCAGAAGGAGAGAAATTCAGGTAACCTCCAAGAGGGAACCCTGATGTTACTGCAGGGATTTTTGCCATCCATTTAACCAGAGTGAGATTTCATATCTGGAAGCCTTTCATGGGATGACACTGTGCCACAGGTTTTAAAAATGTTATCAGTGACACTTAGTTTGGTATTTTTCTCCATTTTGGTGGCTGTCATGTAGTCTTTCTTCTCAAGTGAGATCATTAGTTGAGACACAGTGATTGAGTCTCCATTCTTCTTCTCCACGGGCAATGCCCTGATTTTTCCAGCATCCTGCTTCTGTAGGTGCTCTGGGGAGCTCTAACTCCTCTTTGGGCTGAAAGACTTTGCACATTCAGTAAGAGAAGAGACAGATGGGCCATGCCCTCTACTGTGAACAGGACTAGCCTCCTCCACTGCTTAAAACCACTTAAGCCAGACAAGGGTTCCAGGTGGTGTTTATCCCAAAGCATTTCCAACAATCACACAAGAATGTTAATTACTGACACCAAATAATCTTGTTCTCATTCACATAATGGGAATGCCTAGAGGTCTTATCTGAGGTTGAGTCCTTTTAGACACCATAGGATCTCACAATAAAAGCAAGTCCTTTCCCCAGAAGGCTTGCCTGGGAGGCAGTTAGAAGGAAAGAAGAACCAGGGAGTTGGGAGTCACCAAAGACAGTGCAGCAGCTCCATGTTTTGCTTCTGAGACCCAGTGCTTCAGTGGTGTGTAGTGCCAGCAAGGGCAGGGAAGTGGGACTTTACCAGTCTGAGAGCAATTCAAAATGGAGAGGGAAAAAGTGGAGAGGAGAAGGGCTAAAAACAATGATACCCAGCACATAGAAACAGTCATTGGCTTCTGGGCTTGGGAAATCAATGGAAAAATCTTGCCTGGAAAATAAGACAGTCCATTGCTCCTGAGATCTCAGCACACCTTACAGATACCAAATAAACCTCCCCCTTTGCCCAGCGTGGAAAGTTACTAATTACTGCATGTAAATTTATCTATGCATAAAAGTGCAGAGAGCCAATCTGACTCTATCTAGTAAGTTAAACATTTTTACACCAATGCCATAAAGCAACTGACCCAAGAACTTACTTAGTTTCCAGTCCCAAAGCACAGAAGGTGTCACTGAAGATGCCCGGAATCCTGGAGGACTTGTCTTTTGCCAGTGCCCTCTTGCACCATCCTGTGTGCACCATGATCATGGGTGTCTTGTGAAGCACCTTCCTGCCAAGAGAAGGAGGGGGTCATGCTGTAGCATGTAGGCACACTGCAGGAATCTGGACAAGAGCTTGGCTACGTAGTTCTTAGTGGGTAGCATGGAGATCTCTTCCTGGAGAGCAACAGCTGTGCTACAGCCCCAATTTACTGAGGAGAGAAAAACAAGCTTCTGTTCCCAGCAACTTCTAGTTTGAAAGCAGAGCTACACCTTGAATCATTCTGCATACATTCTAGTTTTAAATCATACCTAGTCATGTGCAAATGTTAATCATCTTCAAAAATGGGGCACATTTTCCAACATTTTTTACTTCTTTTCAGCAGTCCAACTTCTTACCCCCATTAGTGCTGTCTGAACGTTTCTCAGATGCAGGACTAAGCAATTTGGAGATCCAAGGCCAGTTTGAACAAAACAGAACATATTTTGTGTTGAGGAATGGTACTATGCTGACATCTCTAGCAGATAAAACGTGGCTGGCCTTCAAATTCCTCAAGTGTTTGACTCACTCAAGCTGTCAATCTAGCACTTTTCACACACGTTAATTTTACTGTTTTTTGTTTGTTTGTTTGGGGTTTTTTTTGTATGTTTGTTTAAACATTCCTTCAGGGCAACAGGTCTGGAAAAATACCACTATTCTGCCACCTGTCCACAATCCTCCCAGGGGACCAGTGATCAAAGCCAGAAGAGCAAAATGTGCAATTCTGGTGGGATATGAAAATGGGGTTTATCATGCCATGAGCCCTTGGATCTTCTTGGCAGATCCACTGCACACTGAGCACACCAAGGTCTATATGTCTGCTACCATGATGTGGTTTACCAGGTATTTTTATTCCCTTAGTGCCTGAATGGCAGCTTTAGAAATCAAATCACAGCCTTAGTGCTATAGGCTGCAGCCTCCTGCCTATGCCACTAAATCAGGCTAATTGAAACAACAAATATGCCTGAAGAGCAGTTCCTTAAGAAAATGTTGCCTTACAACACTTGGCTTTTACTTCTAACATAACTTGACTGGGTTTATTGACTGCTTGGCATTTCTGCTACTGCATTTGAAATTTATTGATTCTAATATGAAATGAGTTTCAAAGAGGTCAGAATGTGACCAAGTGAGACACAAATACAGCCAGAAATCCTAAATGGAGCAGAGGGATGTGTAGGAGACTATAGGTTGCTAGTTCATACTGATGGAGAGCAGTGGGTTTTGAACGTCTCTGCCCACTGAGCAACCTGGCCCACAAAGGTGAAGGTGCTAATCCACCTTCTACAAACAGGTGTAACCACACTGTAAATGTTCCCCAATGTGTGGGTCCACCTACTCTCCCTCCACTAATACACATTTTGGGGAGATGCTCTTAGAAGGACCAGAGGTTGAAACGGCACATCCTCCTCCAGTGTAGTGGGAGGGAAATGTGAGAGGCAGAGACTCTTATGCCATACAGGCAGTGGACATTTTGCATAACAGCAAGATGCCTTCACATTCCCAAAGGAATTCAGCTAACAAGGATCACTACCAAAAACTGAAGAGAATTTGTATGTTTGGAACAAATTTACATTGCTAAAAATGGGGAATCGGTGGAGGAAGAGTTTAAGGCTATCAGAAGCACACTTTTATGTCTGTAAGTACAGAAGTCTATGCATTTCAAGTTAAGAAACCTCCAGTGAGGGTTTTGATAAAATTGAGCTTTATGTCTGTATCATCTGGAATGAACATTTACATTCTACAAAGAAAATAAATAGCATTTTTCCAATGTGAGGCCTCTGAAGAAGATAACAAAAAAGATATATTTGACAGAAGACGAAAACTTTCCCACAAACCTAATGCTTTTCTAGCCCCAAATGACTGCAATTTGCTTCTGAAACTCTCTTTCAGGATGATGCTTGTTCCACAATCTGTTAGTTTTCTCTAAACTATCCTCTCAAATGGTAGCCCAGCTTTTTCCTTCTGATCTCCTGCCCACTCACCGGATACCAAGTCTTCTGGTCCTCTTGGGGTTGTCGTGGCACTATCTGCAGTGAGCCACTGCCTCCCACACTGCCCAGTCACTCCAGAAGTACTGCTTTTGGAGAAGGTAGTGCAGGGGAAGACAACTGACATGCCCTTGATATTTACTGCTACTCCTGCTGTTCATGAATGTTTTTACGACAGGGCAGAGCTCATGTCTTAAGTTCATCTTAAAAAGAAAGCTGTGAAGAATTACCAGGGAAAGACATCAGGAAGAAAATCCTCAAAACACTTCTATTCTCTTAATGTCTTTTTTTTTGTTGGTTGTTTTTTGTTTGTTTTTTTTTTATATTGCATCCAACTTCTGGCAAATGCATTAGTCCAGGGGGTATGATGCCTCCAGAAGAGTCCTGAAGAAACATGTGCTGTGCACAGGCTCCTGCTGCAGGAAAGGAGCAGTAAGAGCTCCAGCACTGGGCACAGCAAATACCTCACTGTGAGCCATTTCCAAACCAGAAAGATGAAGTTCAAGTTAGCCATGTTCCTGTTTACAGTCAGTTCTGATGCATGAAAGGTTTTAGTCGTTTTCAGCTGACATGGGTGAATGAGGCCTACCATGCCAGAAGTGACAAATGTAAGAAATTTTGTGCTTCACCTATAAGTAACAGGTACGATGTATTTAAAAGATAAAGCACAGAAAGCTCTGTGACTTTGTAACCTGAACAGCTTACTTGCAATGTGGAAAGGCTAACTGTGCCCAGGTAAGAGATCAGATCCTGACAGGCTTTTGGAACAAATCACTCAAAAGTAGTTTTTTTTCACTCACAATTAACATGGGCATCAATGAGCCCAGTACTGGACCTGCTGCACCATAGCAGCTCACTTGGAGATCACCTTTCAAAGTGTGGGTCTGAGGTCAGTGAAGAGATCTGTTCAAGCAGCACTGGCAAGTCACCAAGTCTACACTAAAGCCTACTGAGAGTAGAGAGATCCAATAATCCAGAAGTCTACAGCAAAAGGGAGTTGGGTAAAGATCCATAGTGCTCAGAATCAGTCAGCAAAAAAGCCCCACAATGCAACAGAACAGTGGGGCGAGCAACTGAAACCAGTTCCCATCTTCAGGAGAAGACAAGATAACTCAAGGGATGATATCAAGAACATGCAAATGCCTACACAGTGTGAACAAAATCCCCACCTGGAGTCCTGTATAGGCCTAGGGCAGGGGGGCGAGAAATCCACAGCCTGAAAGATAAATTTATATTAATTAATATAAGTTGTACACCAGCATATGCAGTGCTAGGAACTTAACTAGCCTCCCCAAAAAAGCTACAGGCCAACTCTTGAAATTAGGCAGGGAACACTTACAGCAGGGAACTTCTCTGACCTGTTGCTAATGTATGGGGAACCTCTGTAGTTAAATGTATGGGGAAAAAGAAGGCAAAAGAAATGGTCTGAAAATTTTCAACTTGTGTTGAAAAGCCTTGTTCACGTTTGAAGAACACCTTCACCAGGGTCACTGAACAAATGAGGGTTTAAAAAAGAAAAAGGGAATCCTGCACAGGGTGCTGGGTTAACCTGAATAGAGCCCACCCATCCTAAAGCTTATCTCCTATATCAAATTCTTTCGTGGACTACAGCAGACACCAGAGGGAGGGGTGAAAAGGCTCACAACACCATGAGAGGTAAGAGAAAACACAGAACTAACAGCAAGCAGACACACAGGGGTCACCAGAGACAGGGGAAAAAATGCAACCCTTCTTTGTCATTACAGTTAAGCACAAATAAATATGTAAGAAAAGAACACTTTCTGTTTCCTGAGTTTGGGGGGAAATGGCCTATGCCAAATATTTTTCTCTGCTGGAGGCATCAGCAGGGTTCTGACAGGCACAGTAGGAAAACAGACCATACGTTTGAGCATATTCAACAGCCCCGATGGGAGACATAATTTTCTCAGGCTGCTGTTTGGGTTGTGTTTGGCTCATGAACTGTTACAGGGGCTTTGATAGCCTAGGATCTGTGTCGATGATGTTTTGTTCTGAGGGAAAAGAGTAGAAGCACATGACCAGGAGCTCTGAGCAGCTTTTGAAAGACCCAGACCAGCAGAGCTCAACCAACAAAACTCCTTTGTAATGGAAATGCCATACGTAGGCATGAAATTAGAAAAGCAATGTGTACAAGCAGATTACAATAAGATTCAAGTCATCCCCACTGTTCCTGCCCCATAAGAAAAGGATGCAAAGTTAAGATACCTTTGAGCAGTGAACTGTCTACCTGATTTAGTCACCCAAGCGATCAATGACAGATCTTGATGTGCAAGAGTGTTCAGTAGACCTAACACACAGATCTTCACAGGGAAACTGAAAGGAGGTCGTTACTGGTCCCACATAAACAGAATTAAGTGCAAAACTGGACAGAGATCTTCACAGACCAGTGCTTGAAATAGCTGAATTCTCTCCCTGCATTCTCACTGGTGCTTATGACCCTAGTAAGGCATAAAAATTAATGCTTATACCAAAAGGATTTGCTTTCCACTTTTTGTAAAGCACTTGAAGGCTATCTGCTTGAATACTTCATCTGGTTTCAGTCACAGATAGTACAAGCCTTTACTTAAAGTCTTACCAGGGTGTAGTTCTGCTCCCCTCTGTGCCACTGCTTGAAGTGACACCTTCCTGTTCTTACTGCCATGACTGGTTGGCAGTGGCTTCAATAAGTCAGACTGCATTTGCCTTCCAAAATGACCTGCTCTGTTCACTTCAGCAGGGCTGTCCTGAACTCCAGAGAAGTAATGACCCTGAGTAATAACTCAGAGGTAGCACACAAATCACTGGGCAGGAGGGAGATGCTGAAAAGTGATGCAAATTCTTTGTTCCCAGGAGGCGCTGGTTAAGTGGCCTCAGCGGAGCTTAAGGAGGAGTTTGGAGGCTACCCCCAAACATGGGATGCTTCCTGGGGCATCCCAAATGCCAAGAAAACTTCTTTCATTACCTGTTTTGCTAATTGCAGCTGTGTAAAGTGGACAGGAAAGGCTAATGCCTCTGCCACAGAGGCAAACACCTCAGTAAGCCGAATACACTAAACAGTCCAAAAGAGTCAAATAGGATAGGCCAGGTTAGCAGGTAAGGAATGATTCTCCCAAGACATGTATGCTGAAAAAGTACCTAGAGAGGCAGCACCTCTTTGATTCCACTCACTTGCTTAATTAGGCTTCTGTAATCATGGAATCATCATCCAGTGACGGGGAAAAGCTGGGTCCCTTTGGACCAACACTGCTGGGGAACAGAAATGGATAATGTGTATTATCCATCAAGGCCTATATAATAGCAGGAAGGGTGCCCCAACCATCAGTATATACTCACAAAAGTCAAGGGCAATGTCCTAGGGGTCATTTGGCCTGTTCTAGAAGAGGTAAAAAGACACAAAGTTACTTTTGAGGTGCAGACTACATGTGATGTTCTGCAGTCACACACAGGGGATCTACCAGCACAGATGGGCAGGCCAGTGGAAGCAGCTAATGCCTCAACAGCCCTGTTCATTCTAACTCAAATATTTTAAGGATAAATTCCACACAAAGTCTGGCCAGCAGAAAAGATCAGTCTGGCAAGACATACCCTCAAGTGCTTTTGAGAAGGCACAAGAAGAAATGAAACACTGAAAAAGAAGTGCACAGGAAGCTCCTGGAGCAGTGGAAGCTGAAAGCAAGTTTTTCAGGATTAGGACCTTGGACTAAGGTACCTAAATCCCATGCAAATTTCACTTCAGACATCTGCTTGGATCTAGTCTTAAATCGCCCTTTACTTCTGTGGAGAACAGCAATCCTTCCACAGTGTTTCACAATATCAATGTTAAGCTCTGTAATCCCTCTTCAAGATCTAGAAGTTGAAAGTCTTATACAAAAAAGTTTTCCTTTAGTCACTAAAAGTAAGGTTAAAGAACACATCAAATAACAAGGTCAGGCTGAAGGCACTGAGAGAATTCAGAGAGATGCAATATGCTTGAGAAAGTTAAGGGCTCGAGGACTGATCTTGAGCACCTCAGCCCAGTGGATGTGGCTGCCTCAGTGCTGCACAGCTACAACCACCATTCCTCCAGCAAGGTCTCCACATTCTCTGAGCTGACTTTCTATGTGGAAGGTAAAGATCATTAAAATCCTCCACAGGACAACTGTAAGACCCAGTCAATATTCTTCCCTCCAATAAGTTAAACAGTTTCTAACACAGGTGGCTCTGTGAATTATGGCAGAGCACATAATAGCCCCCATATTTGCCTACACAATCACCCTGCTCCCCAGATCTCACTCATCACTGTGCTTAGTGAAGTGCTTTGAGCTGCCTCAAGCATGAAAAACACCACACAAGAACAAATTTTATTCTCATAAAAAAGTATTAAAGCAAGTGTTAGAGGCACTACTGAAGCCCATGATATGTTATAATTGGCAAATGTTCACAAAGGCAAAATCCAAGTTTTTGCATCAAGCTGGAGGGTACCTGTGTGCATGCCTGAGCCTGTCTGGGTACATCTTCTCCTCTACAGAGCTCCCAGCTCCCATAGTCCTTCCCCTTAGAGTGAGAAGCAGGACTTTGCTTGACCTGATTTTAAGGGGAAATATGAATCCCCCTGGCTAGTGTGTGGCACAGTCCTGCACCTTAGTCTTTCCTGACCCATCACTCCCCCACAACCATTTCAGTCACCACTGCAATAAAATCCACACCCTTGAGGACCTCGACTGCATCCCTGCATCTCAACTGAAGCATGTGCCACTCAGCTTCCAGTGACCCAAAAATCCTGGAAAATAAAAAATATTTGGAAGTGTCAGGTCATTCATCTACACAAAAGTCTTTTTTATCCATGCTGGGCATAAGGATGTTATCAGAGACACCAGGAATGTTCTTGGGGTTGGAAGGCAGTGGGCAGAACACTTTTTGCAAGCTCACATGAAGATGTGTGGTTGTCTCAAGACAAGGTCATATCCTAGAGGGACATCAGAGTCAGCACTTCCACCACTGTAATTACCAGCAACCAAGATAAATACATTAAATATCAATGGGAATATTGAGAAATAACAAAACCTAGCACAGAAACCACAGTGGTATGTGCTTACAGGCACGTGTGCATGTCTGCGCACTGACCAATGGACTCATGACCATCCCAGATCCTGGCTCACATGCTACATTCAGTCCCTGAAACTTTCCCATTCCAAAATACTTCTGTACAAAGGAAGTCTCTTGGCCCACATTAAAGCTCTAGCAACTTCATTTTGCACATGACTTTCCAGGAGGTTTACGCTCAGTTTCTCTCTGGACCACTGAGTACCTGAAAAGCTGCAGAGCCTGTGCTGTCACTCAGGGAGAGAAGCTGTGTTCCCCCATGATCTGCACTCTGCCCACACACCTGGCTTCCAGACTCTCAGTCTGTAATGCAGCCTTGAGTCTTAAAGATGGGCAAGTGATGGGAAGAACAAGCAGAAACCTCCAAAAAACTCAAGTGGTCAAGGGTTTCTATCCTATGGGACCGAGGAAAGGGGACATTATGTGCATTGGCACCTTCTCCAATGGCCACATGCCGAGACCCCCAACCACCTCCAGTTGCAGTACTCAGGAACTCACTCTCAGGATTTTACTTGCAATGAATCTGCACACAAATGATCTGCACGTCAGGAGAGGTCACCAGGACCTGCAAGAACCTGACTAAAATGGGGGGAAGTGTGGATCAGCTGGAAGGCAGGAGGGCTCTGCAGAGGGACCTGGACAGACTGGAGAGATGGGCTGATTCCAATGGGATGAGGTTCAACACAACAACCCCACGGGGAGCTCCAGGCTGGGCACAGAGTGGCAGAAAGGGACCTGGGAGTCTGGATTACCAGGAAGCTGAAGAGGAGCCAGCAGTGTGCCTAGGTGGCCAAGAAGGCCAATGGCATCCTGGGCTGTGTCAGGAAGAGCGTGGCCAGCAGGTCCAGGGAAGGGATTCTGCCCCTGTGCTCAGCCCTGGGGAGGCCAGAGCTTGAGTCCTGTGTCCAGTTCTGGGCCCCTCAGCTCAGGAAGGAGATTGAGGTGCTGGAGCAGGTCCAGAGAAGAGCAAGGAGGCTGTGAAGGGATCCAGCACAAGTCCTGTGAGGAAGGGCTGAGGGAGCTGGGGGTGTTGAGGCTGGAGAAGAGGAGGCTCAGGGGAGACCTCATCACTCTCTACAACTCCCTAAAAGGAGGTTGGAGCCAGGGGGGGGTTGGTCTCTTTTCCCAGGCAACCCTCAGCAAGACAAGAGGGCACAAGAGGTCTCAAGTTGTGCCAGGGGAGGTTTAGGTTGGACATTAGAAAGAATTTCTTTCTGGAGAGGGTGATCAGGCATTGGAATGGGCTGCCCAGGGAAGGGGTAGATTCTCCATCCCTGGAGATCTTTCAAAAGAGCCTGGATGTGGCACTCAGTGCCATGGGCTGGGAACCACGGGGGGAGTGGATCAAGGGTTGGACTTGATGATCTCTGAGGTCCCTTCCAACCCAGCCAATTCTATGATTCTATGACAAGGCAATGCAACACAGGGACCACTGTGGCAGCCATGTGGAAAGTGAACATTTCTAGAGAAAAGATCTGATGTGTGCAGTAACTCTCTGGTGGAGCATACAGGAAACATTGCTTGAGATCTTTTACTTCAAGTGTGCACTAAAGGTTCTTTTATATTTCTCAGTCTGGTTAAATTTTCTTGGCTGCCCTCCACTCGGTCCACAAAGTACTGCTGGAAAAGGAGGAAACTTATGTGCATGCACAAAGAATTTTTGGGAATTTTTCTCCATGCAATGATAAATGATTCAATGGACATTTAATCCCACAGGTCCCTTACTGTGTGTCAAGTGGCAATTTGTCCTCTTCACTGCTTCAGCTGAGCATGGATTGAGTGGAGAGAGCTTCATGTTAGCAAGCAGGAAGAGACCTGGACTGGAGATGTGCTCACCCATTTCAGATTCTTCTTGATGGAAGACACTGAAAACAAAATTTGAGAAATGTTCCACCAAACCTACCCATCCAATTAGTGGAATACTTTGAAACCATGACATGGATCAGTCTAATACATCAAGCTGCTCCCAGAAGAGAACGTGAGTGTTCAGACTTTTGGGAAGCATCAAAAACCAGACATTAGCTTTGTGACTTTTGTCAGTTGGTTCTGACTTGCTTTTGACTACTTGCCTGCTCACTATTAACACCCCATGGTGCAGTTGTGTTTGACAACCCTCCAACAAACCCTGATTTATAGGGCCTCACACAATTCCTGCTTTGTTTGGCCTTGAGACCAGCATAACAGGCATACTAAAATGGAACCCATTTAAGTCAGTCACTACCAAAGAAGCAGACATCTTCAAAAAGCATTATCTTCATGAATCCAACTTCACCCTTCCTGAATAATCAGGTGTTTTGTAATGAAGTGTAGCTTTGAGTTTGGCAGAAGTGCGAAGAATACTTAATACAGGAGCCAGACTTAAGAAAAGGCAGAAACATGACTGAGACTTAGAGAGCTACACAATAAAAGAGAGAAAAGACACAGAGAAAAACCAAATGTGCAACACTCCTCCCTCAATCATTCATTTACAAGTATTTGAGGAGCAGGTGTCCAGTGAAAGGAATTCAAGCTCCCTATTTTATGGCACATCTCTGAACAACTCTGATGCAGCACACGAGCTGTCCTCCTTTCTAGACCTATTGCCCATAGAAAATGTGCAAACCATTGTCATCGATGCTCACTAATTTAGGCTCCATGTCATAACATACCCTGCTTCCAAAGCATAGCTGGGATTTAACGCTCTGCTTGCTTTCAGAATGTGGTTTTCCTTTGGTACATGTGAACACTATGATTATCTGCTGCATGTGCCAAATAGGCAGGGCTGGGTGGAGAAAAAGAAGGGAGGCTTCAGCTCAGAAATGATAGCACCTATTTTTGGCTCCCAAAGCCAAGCTGTGCTGCTCCCACTCTGTTTTGATGATCCAACATATATCACTCTAGATGTCACCAATCCCAGGCAGTCATGACAGTTGGGGGTGCTGGGCTTCAGCATCTTGGGAAATGGAAGATAAGCAGCAATTTTTCTCAAGTTGTATCAACAGCAAGTTGTATCTTGGAAACTGTTATTTTATTATTAAGATTTAGATGAGGTTATTTTTCAGCCTGAACACATCATTACAACGCAGGAGTTGATACATACCTGGCTCTTCCCACTCTGACAGTCCTCCACCAGAATGCAGCAGGATGTCTCCTGCTCTGAAACATCTATGAAAACCTGACAGGCAACAACATAGATTTTTAACATCTGGTTAAACTTGTTGCAGGACCAAAAGCCCTCTTGCTCACTGCTGCCTGAGATATACACAATAAGGTCCAATTAAGAGTATATTTATGTCCCAACTCTGTTTTACATTACTACAGTGCCTACTGCGGGTTGCACAGTATTTTCACAGCACTCCAAGTACTACAGTCCCCTCTTCCTTCAGAGATCTGGGCCACAAGCACTTTTCCTCACATCTGCTTCACAGTAAGAGCCCTCTGCAATCAGTGTCAGAGGGGGTCAGCTCAGCCCTTCTTCCACAGCCTCCCAGGGACAACAGTCATGTACCCAAATCCTCAGACAGCACAAGCCAAAATCTCCACTCATGTCACCTGCTGTAGGTAACCCCCAGGGGGCTGTCACAGCCTCCCCCTCTCTGTGGCTTCACAGGAACACAGGGCCAGGCAGCCCTGTGAAGAAGACACTGCAAATCCTCTCTTGAAACTCAACAATCAAGCTGGGAACCTCTCTTCATGGCTGAAGGAGCTCCCCACAGCCAAACCATCTTCTCCTCCCTGTTTCCAGCAGCCTGTTCCTCACATGGCATCATCCACACAATCCTGCTCATACAACTGTTTGTGGGGAGACTAATCCAACTGGGAAACTTGTGTCCAGCCCCACATCTATCTGCACAGACAAGGAAGACAAGGCAAGGATGAAGAAGAGCAGCTTACCTTGACACAGCCTAACTTGGACATCTCAGGTGGGCAGCACCTAACACAGCCAGAGCTGTGTCACTGCTCTTCAGGAAAGCAGGGACCCAAAATGCTGTCTCGTGCAGTCGTCAGCTCACTTACTTGCAGAAGTATCTGTTTTTTCTTCAACTGCTCTTCTTCATTCCATTATCCTGCAGCATACCATGCTATCAAGTAATTAGAAACACATCCATGACAGTTTCTCAAAATTCCAGAGCATTTATTTTTAGAATTGTAACAGTGAAAGAAAATTACACCACACAGACACCGTTAAAAGAAAAAAGTTCGCTGTACTGAACAATCACATTTTGCAGCCATGGAACTCTTTTTTATCTTTTTCTTTCCCAAGCATCTTAAAAGTATGAATGCACATCTGAATCCTTTATGTAAGAATAGCTTAGAGTAGCATTATGAGAAAATCTGCAGCATCAGATTGATCTGTAAAGACAGAGCAAGTTCAAACCTGAGTAACAGCCCCTGATCCTGGAGAGGGGTTGACAGAGCTCACCTCCCGTCAGGACCAGCCTCATCCTTGGTTACTGCAAACTGTGCAGTCTGCCAGGACTGCAGATCCATTTTTATAATCAATGGATGGCTGAAGGAGAGCAGCACTGTATTATTTAAGCACGATGGAGTTTTGGTATTCACAAGAAAAAATCCTGGAACCGGAGTGTATTTTCATGATCAGTGACTAAAGAGCAGTATAAAATGTCTGCACTGCTTCTTTCCATCCCAGCCTGTGCCTTTGAAGTCATGCTAACAGCTTTTGGATACGAATCCTCTGATGAGACTCCTTGATTTATTAAGTAAAACATCTGGAAAAAATGAAGACTTGCGGCAGTGTAAATCCTCCAGAAGGAGTGGGGAGAGGTTTCCTCTGAACAGTCCTCCTGTCAAAAAAAAAGCAAGGAAACCTGAGCCCCGGCTTAAGGTTGCTCAGAGGTTGAAAAGCTCCAGCTCAGAAGGGGCCTATTCACGTTTCACCCACTGGCCCAGAAACCAGTGCAGACTTGGCGAGGGCTGGGAGCAGAGAGAGGAATGTCTGTCAGCAAACAGCCCTGGCTGCTGGGACCATGCCACAGCTCACTAAATGATTTTCATACGCTCCTGCAGCCTGAGTGGCAGTAGCAATTCTGCCCTTGACATTAATAAAGTAGCTCTGGCTATAAATCACGGTACACTGTGGGAGCACTATGAAATGTAAAATACCTGCCTCTCTCCCACAAAGAAAAAGGCAATGGCAATATGCAGGTAGGTCAGAAATATGTAGTTCAGGTCACCTACAGTGCATTGCTGTGATGGAGAGGGGTGTCAGGGTGACACATCCATCCCCCTTTTACAAAAGTAATGTTGGCTTTGGCAGGTGAAGAAAATTACCAGCCTTGGATAATGCTGATTTGAAACGACTAAAACCTGTGCAGGTAACAAACAAGGAGACAGAGATGAAGCAGATTTCTTCTTTTATTTGGAATCAGCCTTTCAACTAAGGAAAATAAAAGAGAAAGGGACCAGCAGGAACAGCTTGCTGTGCTTTGGATTTGCTGGGAATGGCTTCTGTCAAATGGGGGGGCACATGTGCATGAGCATGTGCATGTGCATCTGTGTAAAATATTTGTTAGATGAGGGCAGAACTGTAAATCACAGAGGTACTTGACTCAGAATTATTTACTCTCCTTGCCTCCTCCATACAACAACCCATGTTCCAAATTTCAGAGCACACACTGAGGAAAGCCCCCTCCCCCTCCTGCCCCACAAGAGCCATCTTGATAGTTATTTTCCCATCTAAATCCCCCTTCCAGCAATTTGAATAATACAGTTTAAACACTAGCCCGAGTGCCAATTTTCTTTTTTGGAGGGAGCATAGGACCAGCAGAGGAGGGGGAGTTTGGGGACAATTTTTTTAATCAGATAAATTATTGCTGGGAAACCAGCCACTTCTCTCCATTCAGTGTATACTCTACAGGGAATCCATATAATACCCCTTTGCTTAGTGGGAAGCAGGACCAGCGAGATGCTTTATCAAAGCAGGGGAGGATGCAAAAGATGGGATGGAGTGCAGGGAAGGAACAAACTACAGGAGGAAGTAGTTTGCAAAAGCTGTTGGACAAGAAGGAAAGCCAAAAAGATGTATATAGACCTCCTCAGACAAGGGAGGAAAGAAGATTTTTCTGCTGGCAAACTGGAGCAGGCTCAAGCATGTGCAGAGCAGGCTGGGAGTGGGGCACGAAGGCTTTGAGCTGCAGGGCTGAGGGAAGGAGCTTCTCACCTGCAGGGAGGTGGCACAGCCCCAGGGAGGTCCAGAGCAGCACAGGATGGAGATTCCTAACAGGCATGCTCAAGTTTGCAAAATGAGTTCAGGCATTTCATACCTGTTCCCTGTGGATCTGGGAACATGGGAGTCCACCTCACCATTGTAACTGGAACTGGTTAATGCTTCACTGGCCGGACGAGAGAAGCCAAGGGCTTGGAAGAGAGACAGCTCCCAGCACATGTGGTTTCAGACATGCTCGCAGGGCACCACATCCAGGAAGCTTGCCTGGCTCTCTGGGCATACCTTTTCTTCTTGTCTGTATTCCTCCCAACACCTACAGCCCCAACCAAGACAAGGTTTCATTGTGCTGAGGCGTTGTATGTACACACAGCCAGAGACAGGATGTGTCCCGAAGAACTCCAAGTCTAAACAGGCAGAAAATTACAGGTGTGGAGTAGAAACAGGTGCACAGAGAAGGTAAATAACTTCCCTGAGCTGACCCAGTGAGTCACTGTCCAAAACCAAACCAGAACCCAGTGTGCCCAATACCTGGCTGCTCTTTCATGTGCTAACACCACTTCAGTCCACAGGCTTCCCACTCCAGCACTTCTCTGTGACTAGAAACACACATAGTTTGTAAAGAACCACAGGCTAATGGCACCTGAATGGGTGTCACAGCACCTTTTCCTGGCCTTTTATTCTTCTTCAGAACAAAGAATTAACAGCTTTCGTGAGAGCGTTGGCAGTAAGCTCAGGAGCCAAGGAAACTCCTGAGGAAGATTTCCCACATTCTGAGTTTGACTTCAGTACAAATAATGGTGGAAAATAAAGGAACTGACTCAGCAGAAGGCAAAGGGGAACAAGTGGAAGAGTAACCCTGCTCTGGAAAGCTGTACGGAGAATATGACACGCAGAACAGAAAAAAGAAATAAGGCCAAAAAGAAATTCAGATGTGCATTTCAGATAGCTTCCTTCTGACAGCCTGAGTGTCTAAAAACTGCTGAGCAGCCATTCTCAGGAAATCAGGCCTTACACAGAGTCAGTTATTTTTGGCCCAAAACAAAAGAAATTCTCTTAATTCAGAGCTCATTGCCATCTGCCATAACAGACGATGGGCTTTCACCAGTCCCCCGAATCTGTTTCCAAATCTAAGCCGTGTGAAGATGTCGTTCCCAAAACTACAGATTCCTTTCCCAGGCAAACAAAGACCTAAACAACACAATTAATCTCCTCTCCAGCCCACCTACCCTATACTTTCAGACTTCAGCTAACCTCTAAGGTTATTACTCAGAATTACAGACCTCCCTAGTAATACCAGAATCACTTGTGCCAGGATGAAGTGAGCCCACTTGTCTGGCAAGTTTCAGGTTATAGGGGACAGTCTTAACCTCTACTAGATCTTCTGCAGCTGAGATATTGTCAGGAAAAATAATAATGGATTTTTGGCACTTTCTCCCTTGCTAAGAAATGGAGAAAGTGTTATCTCTTCCTCCTCATACTCTTTTCTTGTATTTTGAGTCCCCAGACACATGTACTTTATTAAAGCACTGCCCATTTCTCAGGCTTTATGAGGAACTGGATGAACTCTGTGGTAGACATATCCAAGCTGCTTTGTGCATTTAGTTGGCCCTAGATGTCTTTTTGGGAATCCGCTCCAGATTCTAATCATTTTACATTAAGACTCAGGGACTCAGTTATCTCTCTTCTCCCAATCTCCCCAAAAACAGAACAAAAAAACTGAAACTCCCCCAGAAACCAGAAACACCAAATCTTCAACCATAGATCAAGCACAAACCTCTCTAAAATCCCCACCTGGAACCATCTTTTCATAGGTCTCTTTTCTCCATGACTCTTGCACGCCATGAGATCTGCAGTCGTCTCCATGTCTGAGGAAAGAAAACACATGGGATGAATCAGGACCCCCTCTTGACAGAAACAAGGTGGAGAGGCTGCTTTTTGCCAGCAGGTACCCATTAAATTTCTGCTTAAGCCTCTTCAATGTTTCTGGAGGCTCATAGGGTTGTGGGAGTTTTGGGCTGCTCCAGTCTTCCATGGTGGTTTTCATCTTTCACGTCTTTTACACCTGATACCATGTGGCTTATAGAAATCTCTCTGGGCTCAATAAACCATGGAACTGAGCCTCCTTACTTCGTTTTCTTTCTTTTCCTGCCCCTCTTCATTCATTTCCTGGCTCTAAAGCTAAGCAAACAAATGCCCTGGGCTCACTGCTAAACAAAGGATGGTTAGAAATGGCATGAAAAAGGGTCCTGCCCGAAGATGAAAGAAAAGCAAGGAGGAGCCCCCAGCCTTCTAACAAGGGAAGATGCCTGCCTGCTTGCTTCACTCTTAGGCTCTCTTAAGGAAAGGATATGAAAAAAAAAACACCAGAATTTCTATAAGCTGGGGATCTGTGGCTCTCCAGGGAATAGCTCATGTACTGCTTCCTGGGGCAGCTGGATGTGACTTGCCAGTTTGTTGACACCCAGCCTGAAGACCCTGAAAGGTTATGTCAGTACTCAGCTTTTCTTCCCCTTTCCCTTGTGACCATCCCCTAGGTGCCCCTGCCAGAGCAGAGATGGCAGGATCGTTGCTACCCACACTTGCCACCCGAGGCTGGTGTACTCTGGGCTCTTCCTGTCCCTCTGCTAACCCAAGTGTAGCAACAAGTGCATCCCTGAGAAGCAGAAGTACCCAAGCTGAATTATTAGAGAATTAGACCTCACAGATCATCTTCCTCCTGCTCTTTTCCATAACGTTCCTGCTCACGTCCACTTCCTGTATGTGCTTGCTGGACACAGGGAGCAGCACGTGTGCTGCCTGGAAAGCTCGCTGCTGCTGCTGCTTCTCCAAAGGGAAGCATGGCTGAGGTTTCTTCCACCACTGGAGATTCTACTTTGGGTTTCTTTTTCTTTCATTCAACTGCAAACCTTGGGGTAAGTTGTGAGAATTTCATATCACTGAGCTTACAACTCCAAGTGAACAACATCTTTGGAAATCCTTAAAGGGGAGGGAGGAATGACAGAAAAACAGTAGGATACTTCAGAAACCAAGACTAAAATGATAGCACAGGATGGCTGCTGGAAATCTTTCATCACACAGAAGTTCCCTGATGCTGGAAAACATAACCCTCTTCCCTGTATTCTCCAATTTGCTACAAGTCCTAACATGAACATCTGCTAGGACTGTGCCAGAATATGATAGCTGCTGTTCCTACCCTGTCCTGTCATCCCCTCCCCATTTCAGCCCAGAAAATGGAAGTTGCTCAGTGCTTATTAACCGTTCTGCTTCTTTCCAGTCCACAGGGACCTCTGTAGAAGAGCCAGATCTCTGCTGTCTAGAAGCCCATCATCTGCTTCTGTTGCTTTTCTTCACCTGAAGTCAGAACACTCTGTTCAGGGTATTGCTCACTGCTGTGTTGGGAACCGCAAAGAGTAGATGAGGATTTCAGGTGGAGAGAAGAATGAAAATCTGTTCTCATCTCAATAACCCTGAAAAATAATTAAAACCCACACCAAACCAAACCAAAAAACAACATGAAAAAAACAACATGAAAGTGGAAATTAAAAAAAAGCCAATGATGGGTTCAGCAGCATAACCATTCCAAGGACAGTTTTCCCCACGTTTTTATGAGAATATAAACATTTAGAACCAGAAGCACATGCGCACCAATGTCTGTTTCCCTGAAATCACAATGATCCCTCTTCTCTCTGCATTTTAAAGTCTCTATAGGTAGAGCTACAAGACTCTACTTTGCCCAAACCTGCACTGCTGCTGTGAGCTGTTTAGCTGAGAGTTATCCATGTAGTTTTAACACAAGACCACATTTCCTTGGGACTCTGAAAGAAATTGGAAATGTCTGTCTGCTCCTTCACCTTCAGTGGGGTCCCCTGAGACCAACCCCAGAACTAGAGCTGCTGTCTTTGGAGGCCTGAGCCTGCAAGGATGGCTGCAGGAGGGGCCAGAGAGGCATTTAAATCCTCTCTGTAACCCAGCACACTGCAAGTCGGCTCAGCACAACACGCCTGGGCAGGCTGCTGCAGACATCCACCAGCTCTGCCAGAGGCATCTGCACCCACGGGAGGCAGAGAGATTGAGGAGCAACTCTGCACTCACAGACACCGTTGGAGATGGAGCCAACTCCTGTGAGCCCCAGGGCTGTGTTGGGCAGCAGCCACAGTGCAGGGCTGTGCTGCCCAGCGCAGGCTGGCGGGACTGGGGCGGCCACGCTTTGCTCCCAGCTGCAGGCCCTGGTGTTGGTGCTTGGCTTGGAAAGCAGGAATTGCTGCTGTTCCTGGCCCTGCAGAGAGCTAGCGAAAATGACAACAGCCCAAAGAGAGGAGCTGAACCACCCCTGGTGAGAAAACATAGGTGACCAAGTATCTTTGCTGGGGTCCTTGCTGCATTTTACACCTTGGTTTGCTAACCGAGGCCAAGAACCAGCTGAAGAAGGGGAGCAGCAGCAGCACTTGGGATGGTCTCTGCACCGTGCCCTGAGCTTTAGGAGGGTTAGCCTGTCCACAGAGCCACCTGCCATTCCATCTGGCAGAGGTGGCATTTCATGGAACATCCATACTGGAAGTTCAGACTTTGTGCAGGGAAAAAGGCTGAGGAGGAGCAGTAATGACTGGAAGGTGGAGAGGATGCAAGATCTCAGGGAGGAATAGGCCACTACAAGTCCCTTCTGTACCACAGGATCGCAGCTCATTTGCTGCACCCATTCAGAGCCAGAAATTTGCCCAGTTTTGACAGGAATATGACGTCCCAGTTGGAAACTTCCTGGTTCTGCCCTACCAGCTCAGCACAACTTGCACAGTTCTCAAGTCTTGAGGGTATTGAGAAAGAAGACTGCAAGCTCCTGGGAAGGGAGGAGCTTGCCAAGGCAGCCACTCTGCTCAGCCATGCAACCTGCAGAGAACATTCTTGACCTCTGCAAGTCCAATATCCCTTCCCCAAAAGATGCGCAGGCTTGGACTACTTCTTTTTGAGGTCCAGTCAGTGCTTATTAACCATTCTGCTTCTTTCCAGTCCACAAGGACCTCTGTAGATGAGCCAGATCTCTGCTGTCTAGAAGCAGTCAGTGCAAGTCTGAAGACCACAGACCTGCTCAATGCTACCAAATCAAATGCTGGTTCAGCTTCCCATGGTTTACACCCTGTACCTCTGAGAAATGCAAGTGTTTTGCTCCCAAGCTGCAGCAGAGCTCAGGTGTCCAGTGGGCACTGAAGGAAACTTTGATTTACAAAGACACTCCCACTGACACTAGCAAGATGCTGGGATGTTCTAAAAATGTAATGCTAAGTGGGTGAGGGGAGAAAGACTGAAATTAAGACTGAAAAAAGTTCCTGTCTTGTTCATTCCAAGGAATCTTCTCTTTCAGCCTAACTGTTCCTTGGAATAAAACATCCAGGCAGAAAACAGTGCCTTTAACCATGCTGCAGCTCTCAGGGCCTTGGATCACGACCTCTCTCAAGCACACATGCTCTTCATTAATGCTAATCCAGGAGCAGAAACAATCGGAGAGCAAAACCTCCAAGAGGATTAAGTACACAGATACCGCCTCATCAAGCTGTGATGCAGGGAGCATCAAGCCTCATCAAGCTGTGATGCAACCTGAACTTCCTCCAAAACACACAGTCAGATCTGGTTGCTCTGGTTTGGACCCGTCTCTGGCAAGATGGAAAGTGGTTGAGTGAGACATTGGGAGAGGAGCAGAAAGAAAGGAAAACAGTCCACTCCCTCTTCCCCCCCAAAAAAAGCAGCGTTTCATTTCTGGGGCTGTAAGTGCACAATAAACTCGTCTCTCTTTCCTCACCCTTCTTCCATTATTCCCTTTCTTACAAATTGTTTCCACATTTCATATAAATAACCCCAGTGCCAGCAAGGGGGAGGGGGTGCACAGAGAAGGGCTGAGAGGAAATCAAATGGTTTTGTTACTTTTGAAAGAGAAGGTAGAGGATGCTGAAAAGCAGTTTAGAGCTGGAGCCTTGGCAGACCAAGCAAAAGAGTTGCTGTCGAGCTTGTGTTCAGACCTAGAGGAAGAAGAGTAAACAAAGGGGAGATTATATATAATTATAGACAATCATGTTGCTGGGGATAAACAGGAATCAAAAGCACGGAGGCACTGAAGTCTGGCACGTCCCCAAGCTCAGAACAGAAGCGAGCCAGCAAGAGGCCATGCGGCTGAAAAGCTCTTCCCTTTGGGTCTGTTTTTGGTTAGCTCAGGGGCAGGGTTTTTTCCCTCTCATTTTGGCTTGAGACATTTCCCCATAAAGAGAGGAGTTCATCCAGTGGGGAACAGAAGCTAAACTGAAGTCAGCAGTATCCTTGTCTGTAACATTAATAGATTACTCTGTAAGAAATGTCAGAATCATTTGGAAGAGATACAGCCCACTTGGGTCAGCATAAACAACAACAGGGATTTCTGAACAAAAATGGCTTCAGAAATGCTTCAGAAGCTGTGCCTGCAGGTCCTGCGGGCAGACTCTCCTCGCAGGATGCAAAGGGTGAACTGCAGCTAAGGGTGACCTGCTCACGGATCGGGCATCGTGGCAAAAAGGTGTCAGGGCTTACCTGGCCCCGGCATCTGCAGCGCTGAGCCCGCCTGGCAGAGCCATCCCTGTGCTGTTGCCCTCCTCCGTTTGCTGCAAATCGGAGGCGAAAGGCTGAGCCGTCAGCCAACACCCCCGCCCTCCCTCTGCAGCTGCAGAGGGGATGAGCAGGAACCGGAGCGTGATGGGACCCTCCCTCCACCACCTGCCCGCCGGGTGCGGGGAGGCACAGGAGACCTCGCCATGTGGTGGGAGAGCCATTTCCCCATCACCACCACCGCCACCTGCCCGCCTTCGCCGGGGAGCAGCAGGGGCAAGCAACGGGGTGCCCGTCTCCTTCTGCCTCGCTGCCCTCCCCCAGCAGAGCTGCCGCAGCTTTGCTTTTGCAGATCCTGGGAGAGGGAAGGAAAAAGCCACTGCAGGCGGTGGCGACGGCTCTGGCTGTAGCCTAACCAGCGGTCTCTCATGCTAGAAGTGCTGCAGCCCAGACCGGGAATGCTGAGCTGGCTCTGCACAGCTCAAGGGTGCCCTGCAAAGGGGTGAGGAGGGGGAAAAGATGAAGAACCAAAGCCAAGAAGCACAGCTAAAACAAAGGCAGATGGCCTGTAAGGGTTGCTTGCGTTTGGTTGTTTTGGTTTAGGGTTTTTTTGGAAGAAGGACTTGGAGGGATTTGAAAAAGAAAAGAAGACTGGTTTGTCCTTCCTTTCCTTTCCTTGAAGACTCTGGAGAATTAGAGGGAAGGCGACATCATAATAAACTAAGGAAGGCAACCTCAGAAGTTTACAGAAGGATTGTTTAGCAAGCCAGTGTAAAAAAGCTCTCTCCCAGGCACTATTTTAAATCCAAATAGTTTACAGACCAGTGAATTCCTTAGCCATCTTCCTGATCTCTCAGCTGTTCTTCATGAGAACGCAAACAGGTATTTCAAGCAAAACAGAAGAGGACAAAAAAAATCTACATGAGAAATAACTAACCTGTGTTTAGAATCTGTGTAGCAACACAGGATGCAGGGCAAGCTCAGAGGCTCTTCCACCTTCTCCCTTTCAGTACAGATGTTCTCAATGTCTTCTCTCTCAGAAGAAAAAAGGATTTTTAAAGAGAAATGACATTCAATCTATGAGAACAATGTCACGCCTTGGTGAATGATACTACCTGGCTATCTGAGTATAGCATTGTGTGTATTTTCTGTGAATTTACTATTTTGGACATTTTTCCTTCAGGATTTCTTACACTGGCAAATCCTCCAGCAGTGGTGGGTACATCTGAATGTGCACTTAAATGCAAGATCTCTCTACTGGTTGTGTAGAAGCTATTCAGTTACCAAAGAGGAGGTGGGTCTAATCACAAAACAGGAGCCACATTCACCTCAAAACTGCTGGAAATAGATTGCAAAGAAAGAGCAGAGGGAATGGAATTGGAAAAAAGACAGTAACAGGTTAAAAATAGGCATTTAAGGCCCAAGTCTTATCTGCTGTAAATTTGCATTGATTCTGTGAGGTAATTTTTAAGGAATCTACTCCCACGCCAAGTTACAGCAGCTACTTCCAAATACCCCAGACAGAACCAAGAATAAAAACAAGATAACAGAACTACATCAAAAATAAGCCAAGTCTGTCCTATAGACACATGCCCATATGCCATGCTGGCAGGAATAGTGTCAGAAGTTTAGCAATAAGGTAAGAGAGCACAAGTGAGCCAGGCTGACAGATCTGGACAGATTATAACCACTTTTTTATTTAAATGTGACCAAGAAGGGAAATGGATACAGAGTGCTTGTCCCAATCTTCTGTCAAAAATGAAATGAGATTGCTGGCCTCCTGCAAGCTCAGATGAATATCAATCACAAACCCCTCATAATAGCATAAAACACAGGCCCTCAGCATTATTAGGAAGCAAGAATTAAAAGTTTATCAAGATGGAAAGAGCAGAGCCTCAAAGGAAAGAGGATTTCATAAGCAACCAGCAAATCCTTCTCCAGGCACCTCAAGTGTGACTTGCAAGGCACTGAGAAAAATCAAAAGAGCTACTACCTAAAGAGAAACACACAGTGAGTGTTCCCAGCAGGCATCTTAGAAAAACCCCTTGGTGGGATAAGTGTCAATCCTTTCTTGCCTCTTCCTGCCTTCCTGAAGCAAGGGGAAAAAAGATGAGGTGGGAGGAGAGGAAAGAAAAACCCAAAAGACTACGACATTTGCCTTCTGCTTATTTTTTGCCTTGCAAAACATATCTCTATGTGATAGAGGAAAGGTTTGCATCAACCTGGCACAAAAACCTCTGCAGTTGGATATGTTAGTTGGCCATCTTGGCTCAGGGAAGGCTTAAGGCAGGAATATCAGACTGACACATCAGACGGGAGGTGTGTCACCAGGGCTCTCTGGGGACTCAGGCCTGGAACAGCAGCTGCTGGAGGTTGACAGAGGCAAAACCCAACTCCACTTCTGATCATCCCATCCTGGCCATTGCAACTTGGCCATGGAGGATGAAAGCATGACTGAAACATTTTTTTTTAATCTAAGTCTGCCTGGCTGCTGAAGCAAAGCTCTGGTCAGCAAGTCCCACTTCAAGGAAATCCAACAACTAGAGGGATTCATAGCAATGAGATTTTGCTGGCAGTGCTGGAAATCCTGGTATTCCCAGCCCTAGAGACCACTATCGTTTCCTAAAATATCCAAGTGCATAAGCAACTGCACAGAGGCAGTTGAGAGAGAGGGGGGAAACTTCTTACAGGTGGGGGTTAAAATCACTGCCTAGAAGAAGACTTGGGGGAAGAGCTGCACCCATCATCAGCTTAATACCCAGGGACTTGCCTCAAGGTCCTCATCTCCCTGCTTAGATGCTCGGGAGCCAAATGCATGGAAATACCACCAAGAACATGTGCTGCTCTCCTTGTTGCCCCTCACACCTCTGATGTTGCTGTCATCCCTCACACATCCACTTTTGAAAGAAAGACCTCCACTTCTTATGAAGTAACTCACGGCACTGATGGAGAGGGATGAGCGCAGCTCTCCAGAACTGCTGAGCACAGGCACCTTCCAATGTGCTGCCTATGAGGAATGCAGCAGAGGGAATGCAACATTTTGTTTGATGGGGGAAAAAAAAAAATCTTCAAGCTTCTGAAGGGCTATTATAAGCTGTGGCATGATGCAACTCGAGCCACAAGCCTCTTTATATTTAAAAATGCACATTATAGCTTTTCTTCTTCAGAGAATCTTCAATGAGCACCTTTTTGTTCAGCATTTTGTTGCAAATATTGATTCTTCATTGAAAATCTAAGCCCCAAAGATTTGATCAAACGATTTTACAAAAAGTTCAGATTTCTGCAACAAAATGGAAATGTCTAAAAAGTAACAACCATGTTGCTGTATAGTGATCACTGCGGAAAAGCAACTCTGATGGTAGGTTTTTAATTAACCCACACAAATGTGTATGCAAATGTCCATAGCCACATTGCAGATTATAAAAATTTATCCCCTAAAACAAAAATAAATCTGCAATAGAAGCTACAGAAAAGCAGCAAGAAAAGTATTATGATCTTAGCATATGCTAAACAAAAGCAGATTAATAAGTTCAATTTATCTCATCCTGCCACACCAGGGTTCTCAAACTGTCCAGAAGAAAGCTTCCCACAACACTTCAAGAGTTGTGACATCCCAGCCATGTCAGCTGGAGAGGCACCATTCCCCAAGTTTATTATTAAATGCATTTCGGAAGAGAAGTTAATCTGCCTTAAGTGTGTGTATTTTTATAACAGAGCAGCAGGAAGGTATTGTTTAAAACATGTATTTAAAATACTTAAATACTTCTATTATTTAACAGAAGTTTAGTTTAATAGAATAGGTTAAAATACTTCTTTAAAATATCAGCTCACCACCTGAATGATGGCTATGGCGGACATCTGATTGGCTTTTATTCTTGACATTGGAGGGGGCTGGGAAGGGAGATGAAGCAGCCAAGAGAAGAAGGGGATTGAGATGCACATGAAGCAGAAAGAAGGCATAGAGAAAGAAGGAAGATCAATGAACGATCTGATCCCGGTGAGAAAACAAGCAGAGATGTCATCCCTAAAGTTAACAGTGTTGGCTGCAGCAAGGAACCAAATTGATGGTGGGGAGGAACACAGGAGCCCAGCAATGGGTTACAGCAGACAGGGCAAAAAGTCCCCAGATTATAATAAAGCAGCTTGAAGGTGACAGATTTCATTGTTGAAGGTGATAAAATTCCACGTGGCGCATTGCAAAACAAGGGCTGGAGCTCAGCCCACAGAAAGGGAGGCAGCTCCCCAGACAATGAGGTGGGAGGTTTCTTCTCTCTTTTCCCTGCAAATTGGCAGAGAAATTGGCACTCAAGTGCCTGAGGTGAGAGGTTTCCTCTTGCCTGACACAGGGCAGAGCTGCTGCTTGTGAACTGAGCCTCAGGATTTGCACCTGCATGGTGGAAGTATCACAAAGCAACATCTTTACATTATTTTGCATTTATAGCCATTCTTTCTAAAAAGGACATTTTGTTCTACTGTGTAGAACATCATCCCTTCATTTTATCTGCCAGAGCAGCATCTCCTGTGGGTGGGATCCTGCAGGATATGTGTCAGCATGAACAAAAGGGTCATGCCACCTTCTCCTGTTTGTGTTTCATTTAACTGGTCTCCCCCAAATCACTACGATCTCTGATGAGGGTCACCCCAGCATGGGCTCATCATGTACAAGATGTCCCAAAATCTCCAGGCTTTGTTTTCCACAATAACTCCCAGTGCTGTAACACAGATATAACACCCATGCAGCAAAACTCTGACCTTCCTTGCCTTCAACTCATGCCCGCTTTGCTGCAAACACTTTGCAAATAGGTTAAGTGAGAATGGGCATCATCTCTTTTGGTTTAACAAGGGTTCCATTTGGCCTGGGTGCTGCCCCCAATCATGCTGCTTGAAATGCAAGAATGATTCGGCAGCAGAGAAGTGAAAGCAACAGGAAAATCAAAGCCAGAGACTAAACTAGCAATTAGAGCAGCCCTGGCATATATTTAAGTCAAATCAATCCATACAAGAATTTCAGTCACGGTGCACTCGTGCCCACAATTCTCCCTCCCTCTCTCTCTGGCAACCCAGGGCTGAGCTCCAGCATTACTGTCTGCTTCATCAGAATATGCAAGAAGTGTAGTGACAACATGTCTCCTAAGATGTTTTATCAGTTTTGCAAAGTCCCAGTTCATCCTCTTCTTGTGAATCTATTTACATATTGATGTATTTATTTGACTCTCTCCACCAGGCATGCCCCATGAGATTAAACCATTTTATTTACACAGACATTGGGGTTACAGCTCCTAACAATTAAGTCAGCCAAGATCTAACTTTGTGTGTGCTTTCAGATTGATGTGTGAACAGACAAATCAGCCTCGTCAGCACTCCAGGAGCAGCTGGGCAGGGGGAGTAAGGACGGGTTAAACTCCATCTATATAAACTAGTCAATAGCTGCTGCAACTGGGAAAAATGAATTGGGGTGGTGGGAGGCACAGATATGCAGAGAGGAAAGGTAATGAGCCAGCAAAAGGAGTGATGGATAAAACCTGGAGGAGAAACTTTGCCATCAGCGCTCACCTTAAAGGGCTGGGGCTTCAGAGTAGCTTGTGCTTCATGGGAACTTGCAGGCTCCTGGAAGCTGCCCTTGCTTCACCTCACCCATCAAAGTCACCTATTAGAGAAGAACAAAGAGGCCCCTCACTGAGGGCTGCACTTGGAGGGAAGGGAGGGTGGGAGAAGAGAGAAATATCTTGTGAGATAAAAGGTAATTTAAGAGATGCAAACTCTAACTGTAATGCTCAAGGAAAGGTGCTAAAGCCCCTTCACCAGAGAGCTTTTCCCTGGACAGATCTCAGCAGAAAATTTCTCATCCTTTTTTTCTCCATTACCATCTGGTCAGGCTGCATTCATCAATTCTCTCTTCTCCCCACCCTCACCCTTCTCATTCACACTGGTGGTGGAAACACTGGAAAACAGGAGGAAACATGGAGCTGACATTCATGCACTGATGTCATTCTCAGAATGCCAGGCTGTGGATGGTAAGATACATCATCACATAGGAACAACATACTGGTTTCTGCTCAACACCCCACACATCCTGCCCTGGCCCTTGCAGCCATCATACCCAACCCCTGGCACTTGCCCAACCTATCAGGTAAAACAGCTTTAACCTCAGTGCATGGCTGTCCCCAGGGATCCACAACAGACCCCTCCAGGTGTACAAATCTGCAGCACATGTTCCTGTTGTTTCCCCTGCCTCCCACCACATGAAATGCCAGAGCATTTTTAAGCTCCCTTAAACACAAGAGTTTAAGTCACCTGTGTATTTAGGCCAGTATAAATCTGGGATGCTACTGCCTCTTCCTGACAGCAATCTCATCCAGTGCCAGCATTCTTCTCAGCATCTCTGACATTTCAACATTCTATTTAGAGACCTGGATGGGAATTTAATTTGGAAGTTTTCGACTCAATGCTGTTACAGAAACATTCTGCACAGCCTGCCCATGGGGTTAGTGGCGCATAGCAAGCCCGTGCTGCTGCCTTTAATTAAACAGCCCAATGAAGGAGCACTAAATAGTAGTCCAACCATCTTAAAAGTCAGCACTCATCTCCTTGTTAATTCTCACCCTGCTCTTTTGCATAGTGTTATCGCCAGGCTAATTAATCACAGGTGCAAGCTGAAGCATTAATTGCAACAATGAATCTTTTTTTTTTTTTTTTTTTGGTCTGTGCCTGGCCATTTCGAGCCTATAGGAATGCAGCTACTCCCGTTACTTTTATAATTACTATAAATACAGAGCCAGCAACATGCACTACATTTTGTAGGCATTAAAAAAAGACACGGTATTTGGCCCGAAGCACTAACAATCTGGTGCATATTCAGGAGAGTGATGAGTGAAATGAAATGTGTTTCCTGAATCACTTTAATTCAGGAAACTTTAAAAAGGAGTCAGGTAAAGCAAAGGTTTTAAAGATTCAGTGTCACAGCCCCACTCATCAACATGCTATGACAAGTCTTGTCCACTCATGGCTTGTTAGGACTTCCAAGGTGCACAGCAGTCTCCAGTTCATGCTGCCAAGCCTGTCTCTTTCCCACTGGAAAACTGCACAAGACAGGATGACTCTCTCTGTAACCTCTGCACCTCCAGGCTCAGGCTCAGCTTGAATGAGATGGACAGAAAGCCTTGACAGATGGCTGAAAAGAAGGGATGCTGAGAACCTTTGATGGTAAGGCACATGCTGGAGACTCCTGGTACAGCTGGAGCTGTCAGGTGGACACTCTTGGGTCTAACCTCAGTAAAGGCCGTGGGCTCCCGAGGCTCACAAGACAGGCACTCAGGTTTCAGGGCATGGGTCCCACCTTGCCAGGGCAGGCAGAGGAGGAACCAATGCTGCAGCCTTTGCTGAAGGGAATTGGGAGCCATCCACCCCAGTGCTGGGTGAGGCAGTCCCTCCTCCTGGCATGGTTCACAGGGATGGGAACACATCTCTATACACAGGGTTAAAAAAAACCTGCTGATGGTGCTGCTCTGAGAGATTAGATTATAAATGTATTAAATGACTAATGTGCACTACGCCTCTTTCCCAGGCCAAACCCCCTGCATACACAATGTGTGGCTCTGATGTGGAGTTGACAGGTTCAGGCAAATGGTTTGCAACTCATTTCCAGTGTCAGGCTGGCAGAACACACTCCAGGCAGAGGCTTTTGATGCTGGGGAAGACAAAGCCAAAGCTAAGAAAACAGAGCTTTTTAGGGAGAAAAACAAAAGCAACAATTTGAAAAGCTACAAAAAACACAGCTACAAACTTGTCATCTGAAGGACAGCAAATATTTCCTTTCCTTGCTAGCACAGAGGCTGGGGAGAAAAAGTGGCTGAAGGAGAGCTCAAGGTGAGCACCTGTTATTTACTGCTGCTGATGAATAAGCAAACCCCTCATTTTATTTTCCTACAGGACAGCAAAAGCCCCAGACTGCTAAACAGTCTGGTGAGCTGTTATTTTTTCCCCTCCTGAGGTGCATTTTACATGCTGTTCCAGTGAAATGCGGTGCTGCTATTAATTGTTCACAAACACATAAAACACATGGTACTCTCCTTCATTGTCACTGCATTCCCAGCAGATCAAATGGGGGAGAGCTGGAAAAGTCACCTACCAAGAAAGAGGTTTGGGAGAATAATGCAAAAAAAAAAAAGAAACAAAAAAAAAACCAACCCAGGGTCCAAATGGATTTGTGGGTTGCTTTGGTTTTTTTGTGGGTTTTTGTTGTTGTTTTTTTAAAATGTAAAATACTTTTCACTGCTGGTTTAAAAGCGTAGGCTTGTCTGAACCTCCTAGGGAAGTTGGGAGCATTGAAGAGAAATTGGCAGGCTCTGATCTGGCTGCTTTTCCTTATTATGAGAAAATACGCTCACGTCTCCTTGTCTAAGGGTATGAATTCTTCATCTCATACTGTGTTTGCACAGAAGCATGAAATGTATCCCGAACACTGGGCTTGGGCCACCCTCCACAACGTGAGAACAAGGGCACTGAGACATGCAATGGGAATGGGGACACCACAAAAGTGGGGGAGCAGGCGGCTGCTTCTGTCCCAGGGTCTGGACTCTGGAGCTGCATTCACCACATCCAGGGTATTTAAAAGGAAAAACCGTAGCACGTATTTCCTCCAGAGATGCTCAGGGGCCCTGGTTTGTGAGCTGCCATCCCTGTGGGAAGCTCCTGCCTCCCTTCCAGTAAATGTTCCCCCTGCTGCCGCTGAATCACCAAATAATCTGGAGACCCGTGGGAAGGGAATTAAATGGTAGTTATCATGCTGCCATGTTCTGCTCACTTTATTTGTTTTAAATGACCATGAAAGCAAAGGGGGGAAAAGGGAAACACACAAGTGGAAACTTAATTGAGCTGCTGAAGTGTCTTTAAAGGAGCATTAGGAGTTGGATTATGATGCCTCAGCTCCCACTGGTGGCATTTCCTCACATGAGTGGGCATCTGATTAGGCAGAGGACAATCAAAGATACTCAGCTCTGGGGGCCTGACAGGGCATTTGAGAAGGCTGCTTGCTGCAAAAATGGCCAGGATGGGACCAGGCTGCAGACACCTGATATCACTGACAGCTGTGATATGTGTCCTCGTTTCATGGCAAGGTTTCTTACTCCAAGGAGAAGAGCCAAAGCCAGGAATGCAGTTGGTCCACCTGGGCTCTGGCACCAGGAGAGAAAAGCTGTACCTGGCTACTCTCTCCTCCAGAAGCTTCACTTCTAGGCAGGAGGAAAGGGGAATCCACTCTTCTCTCTTCATGGGTGCTCAAGTGCAAAGACCCCTCAGGCACTAGATGACAAAAACAGCTGAAGTCACAAAGTGGCCTTGACTAGATGCTCTCAGGGTAGAGGTATAGAAAAGCGTGTGGGGAGGGTGCAGAGCCCAAGGAGAATGCATGGGTAGAAGAAGGCGTGGCAGAGCTGGGCAGCATCTGGACTGGGAGAGGAGAGCAGTCAGAAGGGCAAGAGTGCCACAGGAACAGAAGGGACCTTCCTATGAATGTGGTCAGCAAAAAAAATCCCAAATGCAGTGAGAAGACTCTAGCAGAGGAGAGGGAGGAGCTTCCCTGACCAACTGGCTGGAGCTGGAATCTAGAAGACAGGGAGCAAAGAGAACCCAAGATATGGAAAGGCAGGTACAGCACAAACCAAGCCACCCACACCTTAGGATGAAGTTAGGGCAGGACTGTGTGGGAAAAGGGGGCTCAAGAGACCTGCTCTGGGAGCCCAGGGATCTGACAGAGAACCTGCTGGACTTGCTGGAGCAGCTGCACATGGGCTAATCTCTGAATAGAACAGAACTCACCTCTGTCTTGCTACACCTGAATTTTATTATGAGCCCAATAAGCACTGAAGGGAAAAACAAACAAGGAAACAAACAAAAAGCCCACACAACAAAAAAACATTTTCCCCTTTATTCAATCTTCTGTCAGATCCTAAAATCCTCTAACCTGCAGAAAAACCTATCTAAACCCTTCAGGAAGTTCTGAAGTCCTGTGCAAATCCAAACAGCATGTGGGAGGAGGAAGAGCTGAGCTGAGCTCCTCTGCCCTGCCATGTGTGTCCCTCTTACACTGGCCAGGCACTTCACATGGTCCACAGCTTCTTTCTAATCCATTTGTCAAATCTCCTCCCCATGCAGAGGCCTACCCAGCCCTGGGAAAGGATGCAGCCCCTCACTATCAGCTCCAATGGACCCAGGAGCAGTTTTCAGGATGCCACGTCTCCCGCTCAGCTCTTCCTGCCCCTATCCTTCACAGCCTAAATGTTCTATAAGGTGCCTTTCAACCACAGCTTAAGACTTCCAGCACCTCTTCTAGGGGATTCCCAAGGCAAAAAGACCTCAAGCACAGTGAGAGCTTCACATCCACCTAGCCCAGGGGAGGTCCCATCACCCTGGTGCTCTGAAATGCAGAAGGGCAGCAAGGGTGAGGAGGGGGCACACATCCTGCTTCAGCTGAGAAGATAATTAAAAGGGCAGCTAGGGATGAGGGGGGGATAGAGACCTTCCTCAACACCTCCTGCTCCCCTGGGTCTCACTAGGTCAGCACTTTCTGGGAATTGCTGCATTGCCAGGTGTTGATTTGGCACCTGACTGGAGACTAATAAAGCCAATAAAGTTCTTATTTCTGCCTATAAAAATAATAAGAAAAAGCAGAAAGAGATGGGGGATAGGCTGCCCAAAGCTTTCCCATATTGGACTAAGCTGAATGTACAAGAAGCTACCTTCAGTTGCCTTCCCTTCCTACTTTCTCCTCTCTGTATGCCATGAGCAACAGGTCTGAAATTAAGCAGTTGGATGGTATTTATGTACACCCAGATGTATTCCTCAGTTCCTGTCAAAGGGACTCTGTTTATCCATTTTGCATTATCTCTTACTGCTGGCAGTGCCAGAACTTCCCAGCCACAAACCTTCTTCAGAGTCTGTTGAACCAACCCCACCATGAGCTCAGAACTGAAGACCCAGGGGTCTGCAAACTCCCATATCTCCATGAAGGCCAAGTCCTCTTCTTTTAATAATGACTCTTCTGCCTCTAGCTCTACAAGCCACTGCTCCAGCTACCATGTCAAAGGCAGCCCTGCTCCTTGTACCTCTCTCCCCAGAGGTACAAAAATGCCCATGCTTTCATCTCCTGTGTAGCTCAAGACCAAGTTCTGAATATCAGCAGTTTCCAGTACCAGCCTGGGGATATTTGGCTGAGATGCTCTGAGCAGTTCTGAGATTCCGAGATGCATTCTTGTCAAGAGATTTGCTACTACACAGCTGCTGTCTGAAGGGCTGCCCTTGTCCTGACCTGCAACAGTGACACCTCTCCTCTTAGGAAGCTCTGTCAAAGGTGCAGATCCTGTCATGACAACACCTCCCAAAGTCAGGTGACAGCTCCTCTCAGTCTGGATTTATCAGAAGGCAAAGGGGACATTCATAAACAATTTCCTGGGTTTGCAACCCTCATAACCTAGGATCCAAATGAGCTCCTGAGCATCCATTAGAAGTCTTGAGGAAGGGCATAGGTATCCCTGTGCCTCCAACACCTTCCCTGTTTCCAGATGCTGCAAAGTCTGAAACTCAAGAAATGCCAGTTTGTACCTGGAGACACCTCAGCTGGCTCTGGATAAGCCTGCAGATCCAGCTCACTCTATGACAATCAGAGCAGCCCTGCTCTCTGCTGAGATCCAGTAACTAAAAAGAAATATTAAAACTGTGTATTGACACCATTGTAGAAGATGGGTAACATGTAAGGAGGACACTCAGCATGGCTGCCACTTCCTGGCCTCATGCTGGCATGAAGCAAAGCTGCATTATTGTGGTGAGCTTCAACCCAGAAGCTATCACCCAGACATCTCATAAAGCCAGGAGCAGAGGTTCTTCCAAAAACATAATGCCTGCAGCCCAGAAACTGCTGGGAAAACCTTCTGCTGGACCCTCTGAAGGCCAAAGAAGAGTTAATTGCAGATTTAAAAGCCAGCAAGTTGCCTATATACCACAGGATAAGACTGGTTACACTTGTGAAAACAATGTGGCACCGGGTAGTGATGCACACACCTAGGCATTTAACATTTCTATCTTCCCAAGCCTTCACCTCAGTTGCCAGCATAATGGATGGGGAATATACACTGAAGATGGAAAGTGTTCCTGGAAACTGTCTACTCTTCTTCAAAGACATATTTACTGGATGTCCCAATAGCCACGATTCAATAAACGTACAGCAATATTACACCGGGTAAAAATATCTGGGATAAAAGCAGAGTGAATCTCCCATTACTGTTCAGTATTTTTATTCATGATCTTAATGATGCCCTGTAAATCCTTGTTGTGGTGAAATTTGGAGATGCTGACGAGATTGGCAGTAGGGAAACAACAAGCAGGACTGGACTATCAATACACAGTGATCTGAAATCACTGATAGTTGGCCACGCTCCAGTGAAACATAATTTGAAAAGTCAAATGCAAGGTAAGACACAAAAAACCAGAAATGCAGGTTACACTTACAGGAAGCTGCCTCGGAAAGGAACTGCTTTGGAAAGGATGTAGAGGACAGCAGAGGAATCTGCCATAGCCCTAAAAGGGACACCTCCAGACCCTTGGAGTTTAGAAAAGGCACTTGTGGACCCCAGCAGGACACGTTCCTTCTCCTATGCAGCTCCATTGATGATCTGCTAGAAAGCCATGTCCAAGCTATGTTCCTTCCTTCATGGAGAAAGAGAAAATACAAAAGCCATTCAGGCAAAGATGAAAAATTGCCCCAGAGCAGAAGCAGAAGCTGTCCAGCATGATTGTGAAGTAGCATGAGCCTGTCAGCTTATCAGAGATGTGACTGAGACAGGGTCTGATTTCTGCTATGGCCACATTTAAAAATTGAACCTTGAAATAAAACATGACAGAACCAGCAGTGAAAGCTGTTCGGTACTGGAAAAGCTTGCCAGAGAACTAGGTGAAATGGTGTGACTGGCTGCTTTTCCAAAGGGTGAAAACTAACCTTCTGGGAGAAATTATATAGGTGGTTAGACTAAACATGGCTGTCATAATCCCTCGCTTACTAGGCTGGAGTCTAGCTCTTGCAAACTACAGTTTGGAGCAGACATCTCTTAGTCTTCAAAGGACTGGAAGAAGCACTGTGGAAAGGCTCAGGCAGCCTCTGTGACTCTTCATAGCTGTCTCAAACTCTGAACTATGCTCAGGGGGATATTTCCACTGCTTAAGCTTTACACACGGTAAGTTATACGGCTGTGTCTTCTTCCCAAATTAAGCAAACACAGATTCCCTCCTGCTGAGCTGAAAATCTCAGTATCAGTTTCTCCACTCCTCACCAAATCCTCACCAGTCTGGCTCTGGAGAAAATGCATAAAGAACCCCTGTCTGCTTCTAGTTACAGCTGGGGAGCTGTACAGATATCAGCGAGGTTTCAGGGTGTAACAGAGCAGAAACCAGCTCAGCATGCTCATCTTCTCAAGCTAAATCTGTCCGTCTGTTTCGACAGATTAGCTTTTTGCCTGCACTTCCCCTTGCAGCGCGGTGCCAGCCCGGCCACGGCAACAGTGAGCAGCAAGCAGTGGGAGGCCCTGCTTCATCCAACCTCAACTCCCAGATCTCTAACAGTGCAGGCTTTTGTTCTTCTGGCTCCTGTCTGGTCTCTCCAGCCCTGTCTCACAGCACTCTGCATTCCTCCTTCAGGGCCCCCTCCTGAAGTAACTCCATATAATAGTATATTACTCTTCTATTTCAAACCCAGACCTGGCATCTGAGCAAAAAGAAAAGAGCGATCACTCATCACGCTGACACAGAAGGGCCTTTTTTCCATCTCTCTCTTGGCTTTTGCGAGCTGAACTGCCAGAAGTGAAAATTCATCTTCTGTTTGAATAGGCAGGGAACGCACAAGACTTGGGCAATGTGATACAAGGAGTGTATTTTCTAGATGAACAAATAAAAAAAAAAATAAAGGGAAGTATTGCAGAGAATAAACAGATAAAGCTGATCTACCAGTGCATCTTCCTGCCAAACTGAGGCTGGAAACTGGTGTCACAGCTAGTGGACAAACTACACTTCTCCCCCCTCTCCTTTGATGCTGTGGCTCACACAGCAAACCATCTCTTGGCTCCTAAATGTAAAGACATCGGGGGAACCAGGCAACTCTTCCACATGTAGACTGGAGCTTGGGTGGAGTACCAGATGCAAGTCTTCTCAGGGGATTCAAAGTCTGGCCAGACGATGCCATCTCTTCCCTCGGGGGCAAGAGCAATGCTAATCATGAAATAAGCAACTTCCTGATTGCCAAGTATTGCTTCCTTGGAACAATAGCATTTCAGAGCAAAACATGTTATCTAAACAATAAAACAGGCTGTGCATGTTCAGATTAACTTCCATTACTTTTTTCTGGGAATGAGAGGCTGGTTTGGCCAGGTTCCTGAAGACTTTTCTACTACTCCATTGGCATTTGCTGTATTTCTGAGCAGGACAATCCTTTCGAGGTTACTCTCCTGACCTTCCCCACTTACATTTAGGTCCATGTTACAAAATTGGATTCCTTTTGGACAAAACTAAGTGACAAGATGAGCTCCAGAGACCCACACATGTCCCAGGTGCTACTTAATATTCCAAGCCATGGGGCCACACCAGACCCATCCCAAATAAATCCCCCAAAATGCACATAGCAAACCAGTCCCAAACATTTCACTACCCAGATCTGCTCCCACTACATATTGCTGCTTCTTAATGCAGATGTAATTGCTCAGAAGACTCCCTCTGCATCTGCTTACCCCCCTGCAAGATTTCACAATGCTTTGTGGACAGCAGCATGCATCCTTTTTGCAAAATTAGCTAAATTTTTCCCCAATTCCACTCTCTTCTAGTTTAGCTAAACAAGATTTTCTCCAGCAAGAGATGGAAGATGCTTGCAGCTTGCAGCTTACTTTGTTGCCTTGTGTGTGCAGCCTTGAGAGGGCTTTTCTTTGGAAGATCAGCTTGGCCCAGCAACCCCTAGGGCTTCTCTAACTCATTGGTAAGCTCTGAAAGAAAAAAAGCCAGGGCTGAGGTTTGGGTACGGAACCATGTGTTCTCATGCTGGAGGCACTGAAGGAAACAAAAGATCAGATGAATTCCCATAAAGAAATTACCAAGTTCATTAAGGATTAGTAATTATTTTTGCATCTGATAAGTTATTGTAACATTAATTTTCTGCAACAGCTTTTTTCTTAGCTGTTCCCAACTAAATTCTTTGGGAGATCACCTCTGGTAGGTTACCTGACATGCCCAGATGACAGCTTGTATAAGACATGTTCATTCACCAGTTATTTTCCAATTAGCATGTCACTGTGGTGTGATGAGTAATCTTGGACGGAGAGAGGGAATCTTAATTTGCCTGCCCTTAAAACAGGTTCCTGGGATTTCTAATGACTGTCAAACAATTGCAAATCCTAATCAACCAAAATACAAGGTTACTGGCTAGTGTCAAGCCTAATTTCACACAATGTTATCATTAAATTCTCCTGCTATGGCTGATTTTGAACTGGCAGTAAGAATGCGTTATACCTACTACTATACCTACTACATTGGGATTTCAGATTTCTTCTCCAGATCTATCTTTGATTTCTTTAACAGAATTATTTTCCAGTTTACATTTCAATATTTTTCCCCTTCTGCTAGTGATAGCAGCTGAAGGTTTGCAGTTGAGCTTTTCATTGGTGAAGAAATGAGGAATGTGGCATCTTGGAGTGCTGTAACTCATCACCTACAAACAAAGAATCACAGAGCAGTTTGGGTTGGAAAAGACCCTTAAGGTCATCTAGTCCACCTCCCCCCTGCAGTGAGCAGGGACACCTTCAACCTTCAGGTTGCTCAACCTGATCTTGAATATTTCCAGGGATGGGGCATCTACCACCTCTCTGGGTAACCCGGGCCAGTGGTTACATTGTAAAAAATGTAAAAAACTTATTCTTTGTATCTCCCAGAAATGAATTCTGCCTCTGAAGCTTATTTAAATCAAGAGAACAAAAGAGAAGAAAATATACTCTTCCATTAGTCAGCCTCATGCAACAAATCAGCCCCTACGTGGAGTACATCTTCCAAAGACTGAACGTATTTTTTGCAGAGTGGCAGAAAGAGGGGCATACCTAACACTGTCATTGTAGTAGCATAATCACTGCATCACTCTTAGAAACTGGGAAGTGTGGAGTGTTGCCTGCTGAACACCTCAGCTGGCTGGTGCTCAGTGGGAGCAGGCTGCAGCCCAGGAAGTCCCCTTCTTGCCTGGACTGGCAAAATGTTGCCCAGACACTGTGTAATGAAGAGTGCCTAAAACCAGAAACACAGATGAAGGAGAAGTTTGGGAGCTCAGATGACAGGTATGATAAGAGTGCTATTTAGACAGCTCAACCTGCCTGAGACATGGCTACACTTCAACACTGTGTATTGTGTATTAGTGTAGTATCTGCTCACAGGTAACTCTTTAGTGTGAAGGCACACGAGAACATTTTGTTCCTATCCAGTTCCCCCTCCTTTCACTGCAGGTAGTCAGGAACTTACTTACTGCTTACTCAGAGACATAAATACAAGCTTTCTCAGACGTATCTGCTACATCAGCTACATGCAGAATACATATTTTATATACTGTAATAAAACATGGCCAAACAGAATACATAGGATACTATATACTATAATAAAACATCCCCCCCAGCTTTCCATCAAACTCTGCTGTTCAAATGTTTATGGTGGGAGTGTACTAAGGACTAAAGAATCAAAAGATGAAGGAAAATCTCTCTCTCTGTCCTGCTGGTGATTACTCTCACCCCCACACCTCCACCACACCTTATGCTATGAACTTCCCCATCTCCACTGAAAAGACTCCCAGTGGTACCTTCAGTTCCTTATTAAATGTACTGTAACTGCCAGGGAGCAGCTTGGACCACTCAAGTTCATACTGCAGTTTTGAGACTCCTTACATAATTTATCAAGATTATACTGCCAAAAAGCAATTGCTCTCAAAAGAAAGACCAGTCAGTATTCCGTGATCCCTTTAGCTTTCCATCATCTGCAAATTTAACGATCCTACATGCTGCAGTGTTGTGCAAATCTTTAATAAAATCTTTAATAAAAACATTAAAGAGCGACAACAGAGGATCTGCTCCTCAGTCACTTCCCGCTGTGTGTCTCACCCATAGCTTTTCTGCCTTCTTGCCAGTATTTTACCCTTTTCAATAACAGATTCTTTTAACTTATATTTTGGGAGTTTGCACTATAATCCATCACACAAAATTTTCTTAAAACTTTCTGGACAAACAGATTTATGCTATCTAGACTGGTAAGTTATTTCACTAGCATAAGTGACCGAACTAGTCTGACATGATTTACCTGCAATATATCCAGTGCTGACTGACTCCTATTACAGTAAATTTATTCTTTCTGAAAAAAACCAGCTGCAAACTGTGTATGAAGATTTCATAAGAACCATGTTAATCTTGAATCTTTGCCTCCTTTTGTTATTTCTGTTGTGATGGAGCAGACACATTTTTGCATCATTTTGGGAATGGGACAAATTAAGAGAGAGCAGAAGGGTACTGGTACAAGTGGAGGTATTGAAGAACTCTCTCTCCAGAGAGGGCTGCCACAGTCAGGGACACCCGGTTTCTTTCCCAGAGAGGCACAGCACAAGAAATTAAGCCTGAGAGGAGACAGTCAAAATAGGATTTAATCTGATCTGACTTTTTCTGGACCCTGACAAGGAGCACTGATAAGAGAGAGTGTGGAGTGGGAAGAGCAGTAGCTTCCAACCACCTTGGTAGCTTCCAACCACTGACAGCATCATCATCTTCTATATCCAGTAGAACTACCAAAAAAACCCAAAACAACCACAACTGAAAAAAAAAAAAACCCAAACTATTGCGTGGCTAAATTATCTTCACTACAGGAAGAATTTCCTGACATGGAACCTAAATCTTTCCCACCACAAATCCAAATCCATCATTACTTGTCCTGTCCCAACCTGACAGGAGATTCAGGCCTGATCTCTTTTCAGAGACCAGGAAGAAAGACCTGTTGTTCTTCCCTCGGGCCAAGAATTTCCTCTCAAACTGAAACCTCCATTTCCCTTGCTCCACTGTCTGGTTGGGGTAGACTAGATGGCCAGTGCAAGCATGTTGAAAGAACTTTCTCAAATGAAATGGGACTTTAGGGGAATTCAATAGCTTCAGTTGGTTTTTTATTTACTTGAAAGAATTGAGCTGAAGTCCAGAGAACTAAAGCCCACTGCTATATTCAGTCAAAACATGCTTGCTTTTTTTTTCTTAACTGTGCCACACAGCCCATGGCTGTCAGCTTCCTACCTCCTTCAGGTACCTCCTCTCAAGCTGAAGAGAAGCTCAGGAGTTCTCCTTAATAATTCTAGATCTACAAAATTGCTTCTTGTAGTTTCTTTACCCGCTGTGATGGCTTGGAGATAATAATATGCTTCCATATGGGTTTGTCCACATCTGGATACAGTTGTTAAAGCTCAAGGAGCCTGTTAAGTAAAGATGCCTGAAAGGATTGCTGCTGCACTGGGGTTTGGGGTATCACACCAGCTCTTCGACTGTCCTCTTGTGACACCTTTAGTCATATCACCTTATTCCTGGAGCCAGCTTCCCTTCCAACCTCAAGTCTGACTTGTATGTTTAACTCCTGATCTCCTCAGACTAGAGAGCAACTCAGAGATTTCTGAGGGTCCTCTGTGCAAAGATACCTAAATCTGTTACCCAACTGTTTCATTTTACTGTTGGCTAAATATTCAGTAGAGATTTTTCACACAGGAATTAAAGACAGCAGATGAGATGACTTGGGAATTTACCACATAACATCTGGAAGTTAATTTTTGTCTAGGGAAGCAGTGTTGTTACAGAAGGATGCTTATGAAGGTCCACTCCGCAGGCAGGCTATTGGATAATCTGTCTATTACCAACTGAATCATTAAATTAGGTTTTTAATTTTGACAGTGTTTTTCAACACTGACGCTACATGCAACATCCTGCTGAGGGCAAAGTTAGTAAAGAGGTTATTAATGGTCACAGCTAAAAGGCTGTTTGATGGGTCCAGTCATTAAAACATGCACAGGAAAGCAAGCTTGTCTACTGCACAGCAATCCTCACTTAGGCTTCCCCACTGGTTGGCATGGAAAAATAATACAGCCAGAGATGCTGTTTTTTTCCTCCTACATATACTCTTATTTACTTTTGCAGGAAAAAACAAACAAACAAACAAACAAGCTCTTACAGGTCTGCCTATTGTGTTTCAAATGAAATAAAGTTAACTGTGACAGCCAAGGTGCTTCAAGTATGCTACTTTGGTTAATCCAGGAGTTAAGATGTGTCCTCAGGCAAGAGCAAGTGCCAGCAAAGCTTCATTCCTGACCGGCCAGGGGCCTCAATTCAGCAAAATCCTTGAGTATGGAACTAAAGCTGATGGCACTTCAGTGCTATTGGCTTCAAAAGGTTTATAAGCACATATTAAGATCAAGCAGAAGCTTTGCTTACTTGGGATCTCAGTCAAACAGAAGGACTCTAGGAAATGGGGAGATACTGCCTATGGTCAGGGTGTGTCTCCAAGCACAGGATGCACATGCCACTCCATGTAAACCCCTTCATTAGCACACAATCTGGAGCCTACAGGGAAATCTTGGTCTCTTCTCCATCAGCACCATCAAAGTCATGACAGCGCCGTGGAAACCATTCCCTTTTAATTACATATGATCACTGAAGCCAACCACATACTGTATAATTAGTAAGAAAAATGAATTATTTAAGTGACTTTCATTTAACAAACAGTGATGCCATTCTGATTGCAATTCAGTATTCAGTCATCATTAAAAGACCTTCTTCTTATGCAGGGAAACAGATTTCCTCTGCTGCTAAGATCTTGTAGATTTGAGAGTTTTTCCAGAGTCAGCAACAAAGCCCCAGGTCTGTCCAGAGATTTCAGGGTCAGAAGCACAAGGCAGCTCATTAGGTGCACTGATCACTGGAGCAGGTTCCTAGCTGGATTAAGTACAGCTATGAACTGCCATGTCCCATTTTTTGTCCTTGTACATTTTCATAGTTTTGTAGACAGGTAATTACATGTCTGATGTAAAGACTAGCCTTCACAGCTCATGCTTTGAAGCTGGCAGAACTGAGTTGCAATTTTATCCCAGTAATCACAGACTGAGCACAGAAATCCAGAGAGGGTACAGCTGGGATGGAAGAGCTCAGCTGGCCACCTAACCAAGGGAGATGTGGAATCAAACATTGAGTTACTGCTCTTACCTTTAGCTTCATCTTCAAAGCATGGAAGAAAGAGACCTGCAACAAGTCAGAGCTGAGCTAAGTTCTCACTACAGAGGACAGGGTTGCAAGACCATCCCAGCTCACTCTCAGAAGCAAGTTAGCAGACCTGACCAAAACTTCACCCAAGCCAGTGAATCTGCTCCCTCAGAAAGGACAGTTATAGCGGGGTGAACCTCAAGTCCTAAACTCAAGCCAGTTTTCTACCACTCAACTCAGCATCTCAGCCCTGCAGTTCCCAGCACTTCCAATTCCAGCAGAAGCAACAGCAGAGTCAGGTTAGGCCATCTGTCCTGACATGCCCTTCATTTCCCATGGAGCCCCACAGCTACATATGCTTGGACTGAAAAACTTAAACCAACTCATGGCTGGTAGCCACATGGGCTAGTGAGCACATGTCATTTGTGGAGGACAGGAGAGAGAAACATCTCCCTGAATTTATTGCATGGTAGCCCAATATTGCAGCTTTCTCTGAAGCATGGAGTGGAGTCTGCTGGGAAGAAGAGGACACTGGTGTAGAAGAACTATACAGGCATTTGCCTCTGGACCAAGAGCTGCACTGCCAAAGGCTGCTAAGATAAGGTGGAAATGAACAAATGAGACATTGAGAGAAATAAGCAGGACTGAAGTGAACAAACGTGGTTTAACTGCAGCTTTCACTCACCTGGTACTGGATCTTGTCAAAACATCTTTATCTCATCACCAATACTGCTCAGCAACAGTGCTAATGCCATCCCTGGGTCTGTAGGGAAAATACACCTTTTTGAAAGATGTGAAGAAAAAGGAAAGAGTGAAAACAGCTTTGCCAGTTTTCTAGTGACAGAATGGCCAGTAGAGAAAACATTTACTCCCTGTACAGAACCCAGTGTCACAGACTGGGTAGGAAGTGAGTCCTGAAATAACCACCAAGCACTTCCCTGTCTAATACATGTCCATCAAGGATAACCTTGTCTAACAGTTGGCTTGTTCTTGAAGCCTTTAGTCATTAATATTTCTAAAGGGCTGTGCCTGGAAGCACATGTCTTTCTGACATGTACACTCACAGAACAAACCAGACATATCTAAAAGTGCTCCTAAGAAGCTCCAGCACTGGAAACTCTCCCTCTCCAGCCCAGGAACTCTGCTCACACCATTACTATTCTTACCACTTTCACGGTGTCTATGTTGTACATTCCTTGTTATACCTTAAGTCCACTCTTGTCCTCCTTCTATTTTGCAGACATGATTAACAGAACCATTCCTCCCTCTTTGCCAGAGCATCACCATGTGTCCTCCAAGTTTTCTCTTGCTAGATACTGCCAGTTCCTCCAGTCTACTCCCTGGACAGTGCTCTCTAGGTGTAGGATCAGTCTGATGCTCATCCCTCTTTGGTATGTGCACCTTCTGTCTTCTCAGTGAGGCTTTGCCCCCACTGAACAAGCAGGGATTGCTTCAAATCTCTTGCAGGTGCAATTTCTATTCCATAGACAGGATAAGACATGTAAAGACCTGGTCAATCAATGTGGGAAAAAGATACAAGAGCTCTGCCTCTGCTCTACCCATGAGCTTACACTCACTCAAAGAGTGACAAGCCTAAAATATTTTTTGGAGAAGATAAAATCCAGAGGATCACAACTAAATTAGGCTGTCTGGTCACTTTAGCTGTGGCACAACTGTGCTTTGCATATGCTATTGAACTCTCTTAAGCTGCCCTTTAGCAGCATGTCTCTTTCTAAAGCTGCCAGAGCCTTTGTTCTTCTTGAGAATAGCTGCCTGCTTGTGCACACGGAGGCAGGAGAAGGTTGGACACTGCGTGTTGCATTGTATTGTCAGGCTAAATAGAAGCTGATGGGATAATAATTAATTGCAGTCTCCCTGTAATAAAAGACAAGACAAAGTAAAAGATATAAATAAAATCATCAAAGGGACTCACAGAATAGAAGCTGTGTCTGCATTTTGTGAGCAATTTACAAGCCAAAGGAAGGTTGGGAACCCAAGGACTGAAAAGCAATAAAAATCTATGGAGCCCTCACAAAACCCTGACAGCATTTCACTGATCTGTCTTGTTACCAGGCAGAGGTATAAATTCCCTCAACACCTTTGTTGTTTAAAGAGCTGGAAAAGGAAGGGGGAAAAAGGCTTGAAGTGTGAGTGACCCCCAGCTCACTCAGACCTGAACAGCAGGGGAGGTGCCCTCAGAGAGAATAGAGGAGATAGAAGGCACCCAGCTCTGCTCCAAGGGCAACAGGCTGCCAGCAAGTGCTGCCAGCCTGAAAATATGGTCTGGAGAGCTCTGATCAGCCAGGAGCTCTTTAATGGAGACATCTTAAACTCTCTTTGTACCAGGACAGCTCCTTTCCTTATGGCCTGCACAAAACCAAATCCTGCCATGACCTGTAACTTGCTAAACCCCAGCTGCCTGTCCCTGCTCTTTGGCTGTTGTTGAGACTATCGCCTTCCAGCTCTGGGGGGAAGAACTGGAGACAAAGCAGAGCTGGATATGAAAGGACACCCAACACTGCCCCAACCTCATGAGCAGCTGCAACCTGGAGACACAAGCAGGAGAACAGAGGGGAGTCCTCCCCCTGATCCATTCCTAGGAGGCTGCAAGAGAGGAAAATGGATATAAAAGAGGGTCAATATAAAGCAAAGGGAAGAAAAGAACCCAAGTCCTGAAAGCTCTTATTTAATGCCAGGACAATACCCTCACAGCAACAGCCAGTTACACAACACATTCTCACAGGCTCAGAAGCCTGCCCTGCTCCCCAGCTTGGGGAGCATCTGATGCAACTCAACCTCAAGGGCAGAAGCACTGAAAGAAAAAAATTATAGGGTGCTCCCATAAAGGAAGATAGAGCTCTCATAGATACCTGCACCAAACTGCTGCTGGTTTGCTACAGGCCCCTGCTTCTGGGAAAACAGGACATTATACATTCAGCTGACCACCTTACTGCCATTAATGCCACCAATGACTTCCCTCTGTCATTCCCTAAAGTGACTGGAGGTGTTAAGAAGACAGGGAAAGCAACAAGGCATATCCTCTGCCTTTACAGTAAAAAGCTTTACTCAGTAAGTGGATACACATCAGGAACAAGCTGGAAGCACAGATGCCAAATCCCAGTCCCAATCTGGGCTTTGTTTTGCTGTGTTTTTTGTTGTTGTTTCCCCCTCTCTTTCTAAAACTGTCCTTTCAGAAATTTCTTCTGTGGTTAAATGAAGCCAAGGTAAAGAAACAGCAACTAATTAAACTGAATGTCTGTTGCACAATTTCCCTCCTAAAGGCAAACACAAACTTCTTCCCCCAAAGAACAAATAATCCCTCAACTAAACAACAGCTTCCTTAGCATAGCTGGCAAAGGCTTTCTTCCACCCGTTAACCTCAACAACAAAGCAACCAAGAGGAAAAAGTCACCTCCCTTTTCCCATGCCTGTGTTGCCAGAACTTCACATTCCTGCAGCAGCAATGCCGGGCGGGAAGCGGCATCTCCTCCCCACCTGCAGCTCACGGGGCTCTGCCTCACATGGGGTGATGTCTCCGAGCAGAAGCTGGAGGACCTGGCGGATGGTCACCAAGAAGGGATCATTACACATCACTCCCTGCCCCGTGTTTCTTTGCAGACAGGACTTGTCAAGAAGAGGTGATACGATCCTGGCTAGTTCTGTAGGCAGCAGAGCCTCTGCCAGCCCAGGAACTTAGGTCTGCCAGAAGGGCTAAAAGTTTTACATCTGCTTAGAACCACTGCTGGGTTGGTTGGCTTTAGCGACCAAGTCTTGCATCTCAAAGCAGAAGCTGGAGCTCTCTGAGCTAAGGGTCAGCTCCAGCTTAGGAGCTTCTAGCTGGTCAACCTTCTTGGTGATGTATCTGGCAAGAGGGGAGAGCTGAAGGAGCAAGAAAATGGAGGAATGATGCTCAGTGCAGGCTCAGCAGCACAGCATCTCAACATCTTGGCTCAAGAGGACCAAAAATGGATGAATATTTTAATCACCAAAAAGGCCAGAGAAGGCTCCCATGACCCTGAAGGTAGGCAGTTCTTGCCTAAGCATAGAGCATCTCTGTCAGACGGCAGAGCTGGAGCAGACAATGTGATGCGTGGGGGAGAGAAAGACAGTGAGTTAATGTATATCCCTGGCTTCAAGCAACTTGCAAGCTGCTACAGAGAGCAGGAGAGATCTGGAAAGCACCCAGACATTTGTGGGGGCTGCCACCAGATTCTCTCTCCAGCTTGCAAGCAATCCTGTGGGTAGGGAGAAGGGATGTAGGCTCTGAGAGGCTGCCAAGCGAAGAGTGCACTGCAGGGCAAGCGAGCAGAAGCATCACAGCTCAGCTGCAGCTGTTCCAGCTCTAGCTGAGCCTGCTTCTCATGCCTTGTCACCGTCCCACTCCATGAGACCACCCCTATGCAGATCTGCCAGCTGGGGAAGGCTTGGAATAGCTCCCTGATCCAGTTCAGTCCACACCAGCTATCTTTTTCCATAGTCTAAATGTGTATAAACACTTTGGTCCTGCCTCCTTGTCCCTCTGCGGCAGGGAAGGATGTAGCAGGGTAAATGAGAAATGAGCAAGACTACTACTGCTGTTTCACATTTTCATCCATGGGTTTTAGAAGGCAGCCACAGCCCAGCTTGCTCCTCGTGGGCACTCCCAATACAGACTTACATGAAACATACCACAGCCAAGGCCATTTTTAGAGGGTTCCGTTTTGAGCTCTTTACAGTCTTGTACTGCTGGATGATACAACAGAGCCAGAGGGCAAAGGCACCCCAGACCCACAGAGGTGCTGGGGACTGAATCTTGGTGAGCAAGGCTGAGACAATCCTAATTCCACCACCACATGAGCTCTCAAGGCTGAATCTACCCTCTGAGTCATAAGACTCATCATGTACCTCATGGTTGGAAGGGTATTTGACCCAGGGTCTTTGATGGCTGACAGCCACCAAAATGATGTGTGTTGCCTGGCTCTCTGTTCTAGGAAGACACAGGCCTGGTCAGCTCAGCCCCACAAGCTCTGACACCAGCCACTTGTTACAGCCCTTGGCTAGGAGGAGCCTTCTCACTCAACTAGTACAAGGTCCTGAAACCTCTTTTGTCCCAGTTGTCATCTCTGACCTGAAAATCAAAATTCTTTCTGAGGTTTACACATGAACCCAGAGGCTCAACCCTCCCCAAAACCAAAACCAAAACCAAAACCAAAACCAAAACCAACTCCGTCTTTTCATGCCAGCTACAGTCAACTGGACAGACAGAAGTGCCTGCTGAACCTGGGAGAACTGTTGTGACCACAGGCCATGCACGGTGAAGCCAGCTCCTGTAAAAGGTCTTATCCCCCACATCACCAATGCTCAGCACAAGAAGAGCAGGTCAGCAGGGCTTTCACACAAACCTGTTTTACTTTGCACTGTACAGAACAGAAGTACAGAGTCAGTCACCTGAGCTGCAGGGAGAGCCCTGACAGCAGAAGGACAGTAACCTTTGGCTGAAGTATAGTATATAGTAACTTTAAAAAAAAATAGAAAAAACATTCTACAGATGAAACAGACACTCATCTGATCACACTTTTGGCTCCAAGATATCCCCCTTCTAGCAGCAGCCTCTTTTTTTAAGCCTGCATCCAGGCAACAAGAACTACATTCAGTGCTACAGTCATAGTTACACACACAGCTACAACCTGCTCGAGATCATTTCTCCTCCTGGGCAGGGGCAAGGGAAAGTGCTGGTATTTGGAACAGCTCCTGTTCAATTGTCTGGAAAGTGATTGACTGCTACAGTGCTTAGATCCATACTGTCAGCCAGGCAGGAAGGGGTCAGAGGTGACAGAGAGGATCTTGCGATGTGAATATAGAGTTTTGAGAGAAATAACTCACTCTGATCCCCTCTAAAGCACCATGTGCTGTGTGAGCAGGAGGAACGTGGCTGAAGAAAGGCTGTTCTGCCACCCACAGCAGCATCCAGACAGAAGGGGATTTGGTCCCAAGCTCAGAAACTGTTCGAACATTTGCACAGGAGAGGGGGAAGGGTGGAGGCATCTCCTCTGCCCACCCTGAACGAGGTATCCCAAACTATTGCTCCTTTGATCTCAGGGGCTGGCTCACATCTGCAGGTGGTTGATCAGCCAGATGCAAGATAAGGCCAGGACCTTGAACCTCCTGTGTTTATCTTATCTGAACCATCTCGCCTGCTATGCAGTTTAGGAAAAGATGAAGATTCCACATGAGTAGGAGCAGATTCACACACAGAATCTAAAGCAGTTCAAGCTTTTTATCAGTAAGTGATAACACCTGGACTTCAAGTATATATTCAGATTAGTTTAGTAATTAGTAGTTAATATTCTCAGCAATAGGATGTGTGAAATGCAGGCAAGAGGCTCTTTTGATCTCCTGTCCTTGTGCTCTTGGATGCTGGACAGATGGCTCGAGGAACCAAACAACCACAGCTGGGGTACACGGCTGCTCATGTCCTGTGAGGAATGCTGCAGTCCCACTGTCATGCTTTTCACTTCAAGATCTGCTGTCTTGTTAGAGGCTTGCTGGGTTCTTTGGAAGAAGCCAGTCAGGGGAGAACTCATGGATTTTAAATAAAAAAGCAAGGTCGCATTAGGGATCCTGTTGGATAGGATATACATACACGTGGGGGCCCAGCCTACACCAAGGGCTGTGCAAGTTCTTGAGCCTTGTGAGAAGGTGAAGAATGCAATCTGAGAGTTGGAAGCATTCAGACTGCTTGGGACAGCTGCACAGCAGTGACAGGCCTGGGCTGTGCAGATGCCTCCAGCCCTTGGTGCTCAAAGACATTGGTTTCCTGCTCCCTAGACAGAGATAGAGCTGTCTGCACCTGCAGACCATTCAAGAGAATGAAGAACAAGGGACAGCACACACAGGATGGCCATGACATTCTAATCAAGCTGTACTGCTAATGTGTCTGGGAAAGAAATGCTGTACTGTATGTGCCCTGAGAGAAAACTCTGACTGGCATAGGATTCCTGGAAGAAAAAAGGCTCCATCCAGATGTGCTCCCAGCAGGATGAGCTCCTGCAGACAAGCAAGGAATGGATCAAGACTAAGCAGGTGCATTAGAACTCTTCCTCTGAGTTTCAAAAGCACCCGAGGGGCTGCAGGCCTTATGTTAATGCTCTACTTGACCTTCTGAGCTCTCTCCTTCACTCCCAGCCTCATGTTATGCAGAGCCAAACACCCTGATTTGCTTAAACTCCCCCTTTCAGGCAAACCAGATTTACTTGCTACAGCCATGAAAACATCTCAGATAGCAACAGCATCCAAAGAGGCTGTTCAAGGGCAGGATGGCAGAGATCTGCTAAATCCTGAGGGGACTTGTCAGCTCAAACTTTATCAGCTAGAGACCTGTAAGCTCTGAGCTAGTACTTGCAGGCTGCTATGCTTGCAGAACAGCTCCCAAACTACTACAGTAGTTTCTCTGTTCTTTACAAGTTTTCTTCCTTCACAAAGGTGTTTATTTTTACAGGATTTTTCTGTCTCATAAAGTCTCTGCTGCAGCATGTCTTACAGCTGAAGATGTGATGCAGGTGCTGTATGGACATGACTTTACTTCCTGGCCTTAGCCCTGTGAACTGGTTAAGAAGAACAGCCAAATGCTCCAAACCCAAGTAAGATGTCCTCCTCACAACCCTCCGGGGTGGCAGGGACAGACAAACCTTCTCATCTAAAGGCTTGGATACCATAAACTTGGTGTATCCTGGTGCAACCATGTAGCCACATGGGTCAGAGCTGTGTGAAAGGCACTGGATTGCCATCAAGGACTGTGGGAGCAGAGGTTCTTGGTTTACTCAATAGAAGATTAAAGATGCATTGACACTAGGGACCCTACTCCAGGGTCCAGGATAAACCTTTTCTCAGGGCTGAACGTGGGGATGACAGCCAGGGGTTGGCTTAATGGCTGCTTGCACACCAGGGGGTCATAGCTCTGGCTAGGAAGTACTGTTTGTTTTCTGCCTTGATCTTCATCCCTCAGCTTTACTGAAAGGAAGTTTGTCCGAGACAAACCTGCATGGCACACAATGTCAGCTTCAGAGCAAGCTGCAAGGCAACAGATTGAGTTCTCTGTGCAAACCAACAGCGAAACCATTCCTTGGTGGCTTCTCCTGTGGGACACTTCAAAGGCACCACGCATCCACAATGCAGCTGCTGCCCTGGGGAAGGAGTGGCTGAATACCCTCCATGAATGAGAAGTAAAAATTAAGCAGTTAGATTTGGCACGTGCATCACAATAAAGATCCCTGAATGCTCAGCTTCTTATTGAACCTAAGGCGGGCTGCTAATTCGTTATTCACTTCCCAGCCTGGAAGGAAAAGCATGTTATACCCGAGGGCCAGAACTGATGAACAGAGCCATAAATCAAGCAGTTTACAAGACCAGCAATTAGGAAACAAGCCGACAGAAGGGAGAACTCTGTCAGTAATAAAGCAGACACACCACAGGATCTGCTGAGTGCTCAAAGCAACTGGGGACATGCAGTCCTTTCCACACTCCATCTCTAATTCCTCCAGTCATTTACTGCCTTTTCTGTCTCTTTCCTACTTCCTTTTATTTCCTGCTGTCCTTCCCCCTCCAGTTTTGTCTCTCTTCTCTTTCCCTTTTCCCTGTTCTTCCAGAGAATGCAAGAACACACCTGCTGAGCAAATGGATTTCCCAGCTGCTGCCCAAAAGCAGAGGCATGTGCTGGGTCCCAGCAGCCACAGGACAGACACAGCCAGCCCTGGCAGCACAGGGGGTGCCCAAGGGAGCAGGGTGCTGCTCTCCAGCCAAAGAACCGTGACAACGCATGAGCCCCTTGGTGAAGGGACAGCCCAAGAGGTCCCAAGATGGCATTGCAGGGGGAGAGCTGCTTGAGTTGCAGAGCTGCCCATGTAAGGAAAGGCTGGGAGGACTCTAACCACCAGCATTAAACCATGACAACCACCTAACCTGTTTTCTGCCCTACTCCTCTCCTCTGATGTTTTCCAGCACAACTCAGATCTGTCTCCCTTTCACAGCAACTTCCACCATCTCCTGCTCGATGTCTTGTTCCTTCTCCTTACTTATCACTGCAAAGCCTGCCCTTGCTTTCCTCACTCTAAACTGATTCCACTCCTACAGTGGAGTTTTGTGAAGTCCTACAGTGGACTTGTGAAGTTCACTCTGTGGAAAGTCCCACTGTTACCACCTGTTGGACATTTTCATAGCAGCATATGTTGAGGGTAAAAGCAAAATAAACAAGACAGGTAGTGTTATTGAGCCCCATAGTGGGTGCTCAGCCTCTGACACTCCCACGTCTCAGTTCACTACACCAATACTTTCCATGAGATGGGACCACAGCCTGGGGACCTTCCAAAGTATCAAACCAACCTCAGCTGCTGAAATCTTTTCCTTTCATCATTCATCCTCCCTAAAACCAAGCCTGACACTTGCATGACACTAACCACACCTTCTGCAAGAACTGCGAGCTGCCCCTCATCCAGCCAGAGGTGACCCTGCAAATGTCCCACCAGCCTCCTGCTGGGGAGGGTGGAAGGAACACGGGTGCCTCAAGGTTCCCCAGAGAAGGCTACAAGACACAAGAGGCCACAGCCACTTGCTGGACAGGCTGCTCTCCTCCTCTCTGGCCCAGAGGTGAAGTCAGTTTGTCTTCAGCATGTAAGAGGCAAAGCTGGCAGTCACTTGGAACCAACATTATCCCAACGCCCCCCAGCTGCCTGCAGTTTTGATCTTGAATGGGGAGGTTAAAGATTTGTCTGGGACAGTTGTTAGTCCAGAAAAGGAGGCAAAATCTCTTCTAACCTTGAACACAGAGAGACCAATAATCTCCCAGTATTGGGGCAAGGAGGCTATGATGAAGTCTTCGGCAAGTGCTGTAGGAAGAAGCTGCAACTGAAAGTTAACTAAATAGGTTGCTGCAGACCAAAAGGAAAATAAAGTAGAAATCTTTTCTGTGCAAAGCAGGTTTCAGGGGAGGAGAGGACAGCTGCACTATTGGACAAAGCCTGTAGCAAACTCCATAAGGAACTAGGGAGAGGAACTGGACTTTCAGGTCTTGAGAAAAGCAAATCCTAGACACAAGACTGCAGCAACAAAGAAAGCTCAGCAGCTGGGGACTCCTTGGGAAATCTTCTTTCAAGGATGGTTTTTCCCACCCAGCTCTTGGCAAGCCACTGTGCACAGATACATTTTGCTTATCTGAGGTCTTTCTCAGGCTGGCCACCTGCAGATTTCATACCCAGAAAGGCTGGACAGTTTCTGAACTACTGCACTTCATCCCAAACATGCTTTTTTCTTTACTGAGATTACAACAAATCAGGTGGGTGACCTGTAGAGGTGTGTCCTCACCTGTCCCAATCCATTGTCTCACACAGACCCCTGGATTCACAAAGCCATGCAAGGGACACCCACAGCCAGCAGCCCCCCAGCACAGAGCACCCATGGAGCTATGCTGCTCTTTACCACCTTTCAGCACTGAGCCCTGCAAACATGTCACAGGTGGCCTTCTACCGCACAACCAAAAACTTCTTAACTGTCCCTGTTGTATAATAAGGAATAACATGAGCAAATAGCAACTGCTGGTACTTCATATGTGGGCTTACTCCCCCAGAAAATACACAAAGGCTTTCCGTGGCATCAGGTAGGCTTTTGAACTGCACTTGAAGGAAATTCCAGCTGGTTGGCTTTGCCCCAGATTACTGGCACTCTAGGAAGGTCAGAGCCCCACAACAAGCCATATGTTCAATCTTGGCTTTCCCTCACAATGCCAAGAGATGTCTGCAAGGAATAAAGCCAGAGGGAACGTTAGCTGATCACCACTGAAACGGAGCCTCTCCTTGGCTTTCACCCTAATTAACTATCAAGAGGCATTGCTGGAAGGCCCCTGCATCACCAGTAACAAATGTGGGACTGGTAATTAATTAGTGGCCTACTGGGATTCCAGCACCTCTCACCCACAGCCGTGCTCTAAAGATTGATACAAAGGGGAATTAATGGAACCACAGAAGTTTTCCCCATAATGGCCTCAAGCAAAATCCAACTCATTTTTGAAGGAACCTCATTTACAGTCTTCTCATGTGACTGATGCTTGGCACCTAACCCTGCAGGTACAGGATTATGTTGGAAAGGAACATGGCTCCAGAATACAGTAGTAAGAGAGAGAGGCTATTAAGTAATCTGGTGAGCTATTTATGTTCTCCATCCTCCATGCATAAGAAAACATCCAGAGTAGAAGGATGACAGAAAGGCCTCACACATCAGTGTATGGCTGACAGCACTCCTGGAGACTCCAACCTGGCAACTCACATCTCTGCCCAGAAAACAAGACAGCGTCACTGAAACAGAACATGTCATGAGCTGACCAGCAAGATGTCCTGTTTGGAGGGGTTAGGAAGGCTTTGGGATTAAGCTGGGCAGAGGTCTGGCCAGGGGCTCAGCCAGGGCACCAAAAATGGAGGAAGATCCAGTCTGAATCCCCTCCAAGAAGAAGGCTGGGCTCCCAGATCAGCTCTGATGTTTTAGCTTGAGTAACTAATCAGCACAGTTAATCTTCCTGGTAATTCTAGATTTACCATGGACCTTATGTGATCTCAGCCATGTAACTTTGCTTCTGTAGATTATTTTTGTCTTCTACCCCAGGAGCTGCTCTCTCCCTTTCAGGCAGGGCTAGCAGAAGGCAACGGAAATTGCCTCCTGTCAATAGGAATCAGGTTTGATCACTTATGTGTCATGTGCTTCCTAGCGAACAGACAGTTTAGCTGGGCTGATAGCCACGAGGCTGAACACCACAAATCTTTCCTACACCAGGAGGCTGGAGATTAAATGTGTCTGAGAGCTGGAAAAGAGACACCAAATCATCAGGTGATGCTTTTCACTGCTCATGGACGCACCAGTGATGATGGGTCACATCTAAGAACCAAGATGTCAAGCCCAGAGGAAAGAAGAAGGTCAAAAAGGGCATTAGGAAATCACCTCATGGCAGTCCAAGGTATCTTCAAAAGCTTCTCAGAACACAAGATGAGGAGCAGCTGCCAGAGGTCAACAGATGATCTCCCTGGCCTGGGATGGAATAAGACTTTTCTAAGGGTACTGAGGATCTGGCACCACCCTGCCCACTTCCCATAGTGTCACCACACACAAATCCAAATCAGAACCACAATTACAGCGTGGTGTGGGTGCACAGAATCTGCACAGTGGTGAGACAAAGCCAGCAGTGGACTAAAGGCACACTGTTGGATGTTGGAACTGGACTTGTAGCCTAAACAAGTAATAGAGCTCTGGATGGCAAAGAGTACAAAGAGAATCATAGAATCATAGAATTGGCTGGGTTGGAAGGGACCTCAGAGATCATCAAGTCTGACCCTTGATCCACTACCGCTGCAGTTACCAGCCCATGGCACTGAGTGCCACATCCAGTCTCTTTTTAAATATCTCCAGGGATGGAGAATCCACCACTTCCCGGGGCAGCCCATTCCAATGTCTGATCACCCTCTCAGTAAAGAAATTCTTTCTAATGTCCAACCTGAACCTCCCCCGGCACAACTTGAGACCGTGCCCTCTTGTCTTGCTGAGGGTTGCCTGGGAAAAGAGACCAACCCCCACCTGGCTACACCCTCCTTTCAGGGAGTTGTAGGGAGTGATGAGGTCTCCTCTGAGCCTCCTCTTCTCCAGGCTGAACAGCCCCAGCTCCCTCAGCCTCTCCTCATAGGATCTGTGCTGGAGTCCCTTCACCAGCCTAGTTGCCCTCCTTTGGACCTGAGGTCACCCTGCTGAGAGTTAAGGTATTCCTGGGGACCAGAGATAGCACTGTATCTCACTGGCTGCAGTGAGACAAGCCAGAACACCCATGCACAGCAGCAAAAAGGAGCCAGAGCAAGGGTTGACATGATAAAGAGGAAGCCACAGGGACTGAAGTTCTCCTATGCAGGGAAAAGATGCCCTCATTCACAACCAAAAGGTTCCAGAACCACAGAAACAATTGCTCTGGCCCACACTTTTATTTCCTTATACTGCTGGCAGGACTGCTTACAGGTTATCACCTCCTTGTCTTCTTTCAACTCTAGCCACTGCTCCCGCAGACTTCAGCCCTCTGTTTCAGCTGTGTTCATCCTACCCACCAAATGGGGGGACATTAAGCCTATTCAGTTCATCCACCACATGCTGTGCTTCCTTCACAGCTCTCATCCTCCAAGAACCTCTATGGGCCAAATCTTCCCTCTTGGACCTGGGTGAGCAGGATCATCTGATCAACAAGCTTAACTTGGCAGCCAGGGAAACTGCTGCTCCTCTGTGCAGCCCATATTATTGCAACCCCTGAATGCAGCCCCCTCACAGATGTTGCTGTACATCCTCAGCCCAAACATGCAGTTGCCCTGTCTTCCTAACACACTTTTTGGCTCACTAACCTTCCATTTTTACTCTTCATCTCCTCTATTCAAGCTAGAGCCTATCCAGCTCCCTCCCCTGGGCTGATTTTGCTCTCCCTTGTAGTCTTGCTCAAAGAGGAGGTCTGCCTATCTTTAGCAGCAAGTTACAGCATCTTCCTGACACCATCACCTTCATGCTGGCCTCTGTCCCAGGTGGCTGCCATGCCAGGAGCTGCTGCAACAGATTCTTGTGATCTTACAGATTCTTGTGATATCCCTAACAACCCCATCTCAAATGGATCAGGATTTTCCTCTCCAACAGACATCGCTTTTACTCTTCTTGGTAGGCCCTCATTTTTCCACATCAAGCTGTCAGTTCTCTGAAAATGTCAGCTTAATGCTCAGTAACCATCAAGAAACAGATCAAGTGGTATGAATCATTTAGAAAGAAAGATAAAAAAGAACAGAACAGAAAAATCTGTGATTCATCCACACCTTGTATATTGTGTGTACTTGTGGTGCCTTCATCTCAAAAGGGGATATCAGAACTGAAACAGATTCTGAAAAGAGCACAACAGATGGTCAAAGACATGGAGCATAATTAAAACCACAGTTGATGAAGCTCAGACTCGTCAAGTGTGCAAGAGAGACTTGTGGGAAAAAAACAGGGGTATGAAGTCATTAGTGGTCTCAAGGAGGACTGGCTCTTCACCTCCTCTTCCAAAACTAGAGCTCAGGGACACTGATGAAGCTAGGAGGAGGAAGACCAGCCCCATGAAGCCTACTGTCTCTCAGACCAGAGAGGCCACCCTCCCTCTCTGCTCTTGAAGCTGGTAGAGGGTCTTTGTTTCAAGTGTCTCAGGAACAGAGGGCCAATCAAATTCACTGTTGTGATTCCTTTTACCCCATTACTCTCAGGCAAATAACCTCTCTTTTCTCTTTCATGTGAGCAAAAAAGCCCATCTTAATGTTCTCAGAAGTTAGTAATATTAGTGCTGAAGTCCTTGCCTTGCCTCTCCCCATCTGTCGTCTTTTGTTCATTATGAAGGAATAGACCCAATCTTCTATTAGCTCATAGCACCAGCCCACCCACCAGATTTTCAAGGAAGTACTGTCATGTTTTTCCTTATTCATGCTTCTAGCAGGGGAGGAAAACCCACATAGTTTCTTATTTGTTTTCCTTTCAATTTTTTTTCACTGTGATTCTGACAATACGCTTGACAGCACAGCACCAAGATCACAGTCAGAATCACTTCACTGCTCCTCTGCTCACCTCCACCCCCAAAGAGGGGAACTCAAAGAGGGGAACACCCAAAGAGGGGAACTCTTTGGGACAAACCTCCTTTTACCTTGTACAATTCCATAACACAAAGCTTAATTTTGCAGCTCTCATACTGAGGGTCTACCACAGGAGCTCCCCCAGCTGCATCATTGGTTCAGCATCTTTCTGTCTGTGTTCCATTTCTTTTTCTGAAGGGCCATGGGAAGGACATTCAAGATCATCACTATACAGGTCCCACTCTCTTTCTAGACTGGTTGAACTGAAGTAAAAAAGATCTGGAGGTTTTGCCCCGTTGCTCCAGAACTTCCCCATTCCAGCAAGCAGCACCATAGGAGCCAACTTTTCTCCCCAGCCAAGGAGATCCCATCACAAAATCTGTTTTGAGACATGAATCTACTACTCACCAACACAGAACAAACACACCACTGAAGGAACTCCACTATCCACCCAGGATCACTTCTTCCTAAGTCTCCGTCCCTTCACTGAACTACTCCAAGTTCTACTCCTGCAACAGAAGCCCCTGCTTGACTCCCATGGTTTTGTTTTCCTTTCACCAGCTAATGGGGATACAATGGTCTATGATGGCTTCAAGTCCTCTGTGCTAGTAACACAACAGCCACCATGAATACCCACTGGCATGAGAGGGAGCATTGTCCTTTCTGCACATGGAAAAGTCCACAAAGAGGCTGGAGAAGCTTTAGGAGCACAGGGAAAGTCCAGCAGGTGTTAAGCTAGTAATAAACCTGCTTTGCAAGCAGAACCTCCCCTAGCACAGAAAAGGGCAAAGATTTTGGAAAAGATTTCACACTCAGCTTCAGGAAAATACCACTATCCTGGACAGGGGCCTAGAGAAGTGGAACAAGCCCTGTCCTCAAAGATGCACAGAAAGCTGACTGGATGATGTCCAGACACACAGGACCTCACTTTGAAGTTGGCCATGCTTTCTTTGAGCAGGAACCTGGACTGAAGACTCCCTGAGGCTCCATTCACCCAACATTATCATCTGATTGTAGGACTATACACCCCTGAAGTAGAAGGCAGCATCTCACTTGCATAGTTAACAGTAGGGCTCTTCTGACCAGGCATGGAACACACCATGGAGCTCAGCTCTCCTACTTGGCTCAATGGCATGAGATACCCCCACCACAGAAGTATCTGGCTCAGTCCCTAGACTGGTTGCCCTTTAGATACAGGAGAACAGCTTCTCTCTTGACTGCATTCCCAGTCTTGCAGATAAGCCAGAGGGTGCCCCTGGAAAAACAATCTGAAGGAAAATCCAAGTGCTGGAGGGAAATGCTGAGTGGTTGGCATTTGAATTTTAGTAAAAATGCACTTACACGAATGTTTGCCTCTAAAAAAGCTCTTCCAGGTTTGAAAGCTGTTCACAAGAGCCCTGCTAAAGCAGAATTCTTGGCAGCGGGGTGGTGTCTTCAGGAGAAACACCAGTTCCCATTGACAGATACTGAGAGAAATATCCTTCCTTTACACAGAGACACCTCAGGATTGGCCTCCTGTAAGGAGACATTTCACATCCTCATCTGGAGATCATCATGGAAAACAAGGGTTTTAGAAAGCGACTTAACCCAGAACATCAGAGTAAGTAAACATGCAGCATCTCAGAAGTTTTGCTGATGAGAGAAGTGACACAGCCTTTTGATGGGATTCTAATTCCACTACACATACAAAGCTGGCTTTAAGTCTTCCTTAAAGGCTCAAAGATGTACAACTTTTACTTCCAAGCAGAGTGTTACTAAGACCTTCCACCAAATGGCTAAATGCAGCAACTGACTATACTCATTTTGGCCAAGCCTTTCTTTGGCCCCTCCTCCCCTGCTTGCAAAGCCTGGCTCTCCCTAGCAGTGCAGCATGAGGAGAGAGAGGACTAAGGTACAAGGATGTGAGTTGAAGAATGTTGGGTTTTGTTGCTTGCAAATGTTTTCAGGGAGCTCTGCTGAACTGTTGTCACTTGAATTTGCTCAGACATTTTTGCTCAGTACCCTCAGACTGTGTAGCAGAGTGGTTGAGGATAGCTCTGCCAGTGGGGAACTCAGTCATAAAGTCCTTTCAGGGTTATGTACTTCAGGACTGGCATGAAACTAGGGAGGAGCAGAGAGAGGACACAAGGGAGAACATCAGAGAGTTCCTTTGGAATAATCCCTTCCATGGAGAGGGGTTCAAACAGCTGTAGGCTCTTCCAGATTATACCTTGCAAATCCTCAGGATCAGTCAGAAAGGGCTGAGCTGTTATTTCCGCAGCCTGACTCTGGAATGTACATTCATTAACACTTGCACAGAGATGGAATCAGCACTGGATATGCCCTTGTTTTCCACACAGATAATAAATAGGTGTTCCTGGAATCCAGATAATCCCTTGCTGCACTGTTCAGTGGCTGGCTGGCTACTATCTTTTTAAAACATCAGTGAATCTGCTAAAAGTACTGCCTGCACTCTGTTCCTGAAAGCAGCCTGCTACAGGTGCTAATGTGCAATGATTACAGAAGATAAACATAATTATTTTGGGTCCTGATTGCTTCTGCTTTCCTACCTCTGCTGCTGATGTGTAAAACAATCTCAGTGTTATCAGTTCTATGGGCAGAAACAGTGTGAAGGTTTCTGCGTGAAGGTTTCAGTGTGAAGATATAGGCTTCCTTCTCCTCAAGGAAAGAAACAAAACACCCGAGGTACAGAGCTGCAGCTGTGACAGACTCCTGCCTCTTAAGAGACGGAGTCTTTAAGATGCACCTGAACACTCTGCAAAACCAAGGTCAAAGAGCTATGGGACGTGTTTCATTACCCAGCTGTAAAACCAACAGAGAGGAAAGCATCACAGACCAGCCAGTTGGACAGACTGCTGCTCAAAGCAGTGCTGCACACAGGTAGTGCAGAACTCAAGGTTTTAGGAAGCTGAATGAAAACAATTCTCCTAAAGTAGCACAATGACCCATCAGACCTGTCAGTACTGTGTGTGAAGCCACAAGTGGAGGGACCCTTTCCCACACCAGCCAGGAGTTGATTGCCTTCAGATTAGGACCAGCAGTTGGAACTGGAGCACAGAGCTCTGACTTTTGTTTCAAAACACTCACTAATCCATCATCCAAAAGAGTGCAGTTGCTTCCCAGCCATGCGAATGAACAGACAACACTGCTAACCCATATGGGAAGGATCTCATTGTCCCATTGTTCCCACAAAGGGTGGGAAAGAAACACTGAAGCTCTCCAGACTCACACCGTCTTTCCCTTTACTGAGACCTTACTCTTTCCCTCCTGCCTATCTTTCTTCCTGGTATCTCCAATCAAGAGTTCACTTCTGTAACTGTCCCTGCTTCTCTCTGCTGCCTGCTCACTGCCTGTCTCTTCCCTCCATGATGCTCCATTCTCCCATTATTATACTCCTGGCACCATCTCAGTATTGTGTGCTGTGTTGGCTTGGAGAACAGGCAAAGTAACCCAATTTCACAAATACAACATGAGACTCCCACCAGAACCAAACGCAGCAGCAGTGTCCTGCAGGGAGACTCTGCTCTGCCCCACAAGCCCAGATCTGCACAGCCAGACCTGGGTTTGGGGGGGGTCCTCCATGTGCTGAGCAGCCACATGCAGATACGGGCCCCCACAGCAGATGACAGACAGCATGCACAGGCTATGACACCTACCACAGACCTGCACTAGAGAAATGACTGATGGAAGGCTCATTCCTTGTTTTCAGTTGTTTTCTCTCTACTGTCTTATTATGCAGTTTGAGACTTGGGCTATGAACGCCCTTTTCCATGATCCCTGCCACATCATAAAAGTGACAGAACTGGCAAGGTCTAAACAGCATGTACAGCACCATAAACTTTCCTACCAGTACAGGAGGAGGGAGATTACTGGGAGAAGTCTGAGAGGCAGAAGGAACAGCAGGGCTGGCACAGCTGAGGCCCACCAAGGAGCCTCGCTTCCCTCCACATTAACACCACCCTGACCTGGCTCCTCAGAAACAGCCACTACCAGAGATGGAGCAATCTGGAAAACAAGCAGCTCTTTAAGTTTTATTATTGACTAAATAAATCAGTACAGCTATCATGAGGCCCTGAAGCCAAAGTGGCCAAGTAAAGAGTAGAAGAAGCCAGAAAAGCTTCAGTGAGAACAGGTAACAAGAGACGTGTTTACCACAGAAGAGAGACAAGGCTTCTAATACAAGCAGGCTGCTACACCACAAACATTCCCCATGGCCTGGTTTGGCTGTACCGAGATATTTACACGTACAGGCAGGGCGACGCCGATCCCTGGCTGGTGAACAATCAACTTTTATTCTCTCCAGACCAGCAAAGCCAAGATTTTAGTAAATACGCAACCCCAAAAATGTGCCTGCAGATTGGGTAGAGCAGAGCCTGTGCTCCCCCTGCCAAATAACCAAGCTGTTCTCCTGTGGGTGGTTTCACAGTGAGGTTTCTCTGGGGAGAAAGTGTTTCTAGTGGTCAAGGTGGAGAATGGGGCTTCAGGAGACCTGGCTCCCATTCCTGGCTCTGGGAATCAAGAAAGCTTTGATTACATCAAATGAGCACGCTTACAGGAGTCACCATTCTTCTGTTCACTTCTCCTTGCTCAGGCACAAATTGCTCCTCTGAGGAACAGAGACATCGACTTCTCCCCCATCTGATAACGCTTCCTGACCTTGCAGGGTTATTGTGCAGATGGTGTGATTGATGCCTGAAAAGCTGTCAGAGTTCTCTGGATGAAAATATCTCTGGAAGGTATTGGAAGACGTGAACATGCAAATGCAGACATGTGAGAAAAAGACATGCAACTCACACACACGCTCTGCTTCCCTCCAGCTCACAAGTCTCCACCCAGACTTTATGGTTCCGCTATTCATGCATTTAAAATATTTACAAGATGGGTCTGCAGAAAACCTGTGTTTTAAAGCCAAGTAGCCAACACTACAGCTTATAAATGCCCAACCCATCGCTCTGGTTGCTTAGACTCCGCCCAAGTCTCTGCATTTTACTGACAAACTTAAGCCACCATGAAGCCAGACTGAAAGGCCACAGCAGAGACAATCAAGCCCTACTAACTGGGCTGGCACCAGTGACCTCCCCTAGACCTTTGCATTGTTCTCTCTTCATTTCATCCTAGATGTCATTAACATGCTGTTTACCCCTCCTCCAGCTCCTTAATGAAGACACTGAAGAAGACTGGCCATAACCCTGGTCCCTGTGGCACACCATTAGATAAATACCTCCCTGAAAATTTCCCATCAGGAATATGAAGGAAGGACCCTTGTCTTGAGGTGTGCATAGCTGTTAGAACTAATGACTTCATCTGTCACAGCTCATTTGCAGTGAACCCCATGGGGAGAACCCACCAATTGCACAGTTTTTACACCAACTGCATCAACAATGCCTCTTTACTCAGTGGTTGTGCTAGGTTTGTCTGTTTACAATGTTTAGACCAACTTCTGCTTTTACTTCCCATCCTAAACTGACCTGGATGCTGTTAACTTTTCTAAATCTCCTTTTACCTTGTTGGCTACCTTTCAGAAATAGGTGGCATGAGTCAATCATAGTGGACCACTGTAAAATGTTGTAAGATACTTCCCTCAAGTGGAGGGAATAAAAATCACTCAACTGTGTGTCAGGCTCTGCAGTATACTTCAGGTAGCAAAAAGATAATGGGAGATGGGCATCTTCATGAAGTTGAATCTACTGACCTACTAGAAAGGTGTTAGGAGCATAGAAAAATTACCAGTGATGCTGCAAAATAAGCTCTCCCATTCTACAGATGTCAGAGTACAAGCAGCCACCCAGTAACTCATTGTGTCAGACACTAAAGGGGTGTTTGCTCTGACAACCTGTCAAGTTACTCCATGGACAACTAATGTATATCCATGACCAAGTTTTGAAAATAGCTTGAACACAAGCTGAGATGAGTGTGACAAGAGCTTCCTGTCAGCAGAAATGGAAGAGGTTGCTAAGAAGCAGCAGGGTGAAGTACCTGAGCCCTGCAGAACAAGGCTTTTGCACCTCCTGGAGCCTGCAGTAGTGCTGTGAGGGATAGACAAGAATGGAGAGAGCCAGATACAGACTACAGTGTGTTGGCAGAGCTGGTGTATGGTATCTGTACTTGCCTGGGGCTGATGTCTGAGCATGTGATCACTGTTTTCCTCAAAGCAGGCAACGAAACATTAGCAAAGAATTCAGATTTCACTGTAGTTTTCCTGTTCCTGCAGCTCTGCTCCAGTCTGTTCTGTACACACTGAGCAGGAGAGCGTTTCATCTCCTGCAAATGGAAAGAGGTAAGAGGGGCTTAGCACAAGGCTGGATTTGTCTCTGTAACTAAACAGTCCTACAAGGGGGACACAAACTGTTTATTACTGAAAATTAATTGTGTCATCAATGCAGATGCCTGCAATTATTTCTGTTAAATATTATCTTTCAGTAACTGTAAAATATGTAATTAATAAACTGGCCTCCCATTTTTAAGTTTCACTGCAAATACCTTAATACTGAAAGAAATCTTTCTAGCAGTGCATGTCAATGGAACAGAGGAAGGTTCACGCTTCTCTATGTTTGATAACTTCCTTCTGGGAAACTGCATTATTAGGGAGGAATATAATCACCTCTTTTCATGGCTAAGACTGTAGAGACACTTCACTCTGACACAGGTTTTTTAAGTTTATGACTCTTGGAAGAAGGTGAGAAGAATCTGCTTTGGCTGGCAAAGATGACTTGATCTGAAAACAGTCAGGCAGACACAAGCTCTTCATTCACTGGCAAGCCTGGAGAAACAAAAAATAAAATTCTTTTTTTGATCTGGTCCATTAAAGAATTATTCTGACTATAAATCTACTCAGAAACACGTTGGTGATTTGGCTGATTCTTTGATAAGCAGCCCCCTGTTCATCCACCTGACAATACTGTGCAAGAGCTGCATGACTGATACTGCTTTTCACATACATCAGAACTGTTTCAATTTGGTGATAGCTGTTAAACCATACCAATTAGACAGGCTTCAAAAATTTTGCTTAAATATGACTCTAAGCCTAGAATTTCCACTAGACTTTGCCTCCATTTGTGATCTTCACCTCAAATGAGTCAATGGCCAGTTTAACCAGGGGTAATTAAAATATTTCCAAAGGCTGTCCTTGGCGATGCTTTTTGACACGCTGCAAGGTACAAATGTTGATGGTTTGCCCAAGGCTGATGTTCATTCCTGCCTGCAGTGGCCCAGGCAGCAATGCATGCCAAAGAAGGAGGAGGAATGTCTGCTCCATCACAGTTCTCCCTGCCTGGGGAAGGTGGCAGAGGGACCAAGAGACCAGTAGCAGAAGGAGGGAGGCTACAAGCACACACTGGGTAGAGAGTGATACAACTCCTAGGTATGGAGAAGACATGAAGCATGAGAGAGGAGGAAGAGAAAAGGACAGTATGTGTTTTCATGAAATCCTTTACTGTTGCTTTGCAAGATGCCTGGATGACCCCCAGCAGAGCCAACAGGTTTCACAGACATTCACCTGCTTCAGTACAGGTGAGATTAGCAGAGAAGAGCTCTCATCTCAGCTGGCATGCAGAGCTTTTGGCAAAAAGATGAGCCTGGGGAAGGAGATGGTGTCATTTTCTGGCTCCACTACCAATTTGCCATGCCATTCTGCAGTTGTCAGCAGGCTGGAATGGGAGAGCAAGAACTTAGTGGTGTGTGCTGGAAACTGGTAATGCACAATCCCTGACTCAGAGCAGGTCCTGTCTCAAAAAAACTGCATTAGAGAACCTTAGCCTGCTACAGCCCTGAATCTAAAAGGAAGGGGTCCATTCTCCACATCATTTTAACTCATGTAAGAATGTTAGAACAGAAAAACCAATTTGACTACACAAAAATTCTAGAGTCAGCAAATGATCTAGTTAAATGATGCATACAGAAATGTTAATTCAACAGCAACAGAAACCTTCTGCCATTGCTTACCGTCTAAAGATGATAAACCTATACAAAGAAGAAAAGAGAGGTGCTGAGCATTCTGCCCTTGCAGAAAAAATGGTAGGGATATTTTAGCTATCACCTACAACCTACCCTATATGCAATTACCCAGACTGCACAGGCTGAGGGTGAGTTTAGAAGTGAGTTTAGAATGGAAGTTCTGAAATCACATTATACAACTCTTTGCCCTGGTTTTGCTCTAGGGGAGAGGCTTTTATATCAGCTCATTTCAACCCATACACCTCTCATGTAAACCTTCTGTGCAAAAGAATAATTTTACTTTTCTGCACAAAAGCATGGCAATTCTTTACTGTGAGACACGCACACTCCTATCCCTCAATGGATAGGAGCCCTTTTGTGCACACACAGAGAACTCAACTAATTCCCAGGCATTATTTCATCCCTCAGGATCCCTGCTGGGTCAGACCAGGAACACTGGAGAACGAAGATGGAGAAGTAAAGCAACTTCCCTCTCTGGCTCTTGGGCTGCAGAAGGGGGAGGGAGCAAGGAGGCAAAGCATCTGGCTTCCCTGCTTCTCTAACAGCCTGGTGGGAAGGCTGCTGTCAATGCCGCCTTCTGCCTTGTTGGAAGAAAGTATAAGTGACAAGAGGCCTTCCAGGCAGGCAGCCAGCAACCAGAAATTCAATTGAGCTACCTCCTGAAAGTGGACTTTTTGGGAGACCCTTTCCCTGAAATTGCTTTGCCTTGGAAAAAACAAAAAATCAGCATGATTCAGGGCCAATTTGTCACTCCTGCTCTCCTTTCTTCCAAAAAAGCATGATTTGCACAAAAAGATTTACCATTTTCTGGACTGCTCTGCCACAAGCCTCACTTATAATAAATACCTGGACACATTGATATGCACACACATGCAAACACAGATACAAACATGATTATTTATAGATTTAGGCATAGCTTTAGAAGATAAATGCACCAGTGAGTTTCTCTGCTGTATTAACACGCAGGGAGAGAAGTGATACAGCAGGTGAATTTCCTCCACATTTGCAAATCAGGAAACAGAGTGTGGGACATACGGTCTATCTCTAGGGTTTAGGCCAACTGGTTATTGGCTGGTGCTGCTGTTCCTCTAACAAGCCCCTGGATATATCACTGTGGCTGTAGAGAAATGCAGCTGAAAGAGCCTTTGGCTGTCAACAGCAATCTGTCACTTCATGTATCTTACCCTGCCTCTTAGAGCACAAAAGCTTCTGAGCTGCAAGCCAGTGTTAGCAGAAAGGTCATTTTGCAGGTAGGCTGTGGTATTTTTCTTTATTTCTGGGAATGTGCAGCCAGCTTGAGGCACCGTCTGGATGCTGCAGGATGAATTTCAGCTTCACACACGCCTAGCTTATAATTTAAAAGGAGGGAGCATTTCCATTACAAACCCCATTTTTCCCCATGGATTTATACCTTAGCTATTGGGCTTCACTTTGGAGTGGGACTTCACTGAATATATTCACAGGCAGGGAGAAACTATTTTTCTTGTACAACATTTAAACCCAGCTCAGTCTCTTTTGGTTGTAAGTCGGTGAAGGAAATTACGTATGCACACAAACACTCACAAGCACATACAAAAAGCTTATACAAAGCTGTGCCTGCTGAGAGAGCTGTTACAAAAAAAAAAAAAAGAAAAAAGACAAGCCAATGCAAATAAGCTCAGTTTTAGGAGTGAATTAATGTGACTGACTTTATTATTCTAAATTATTAACAAGTTCCAGCAACCTTAGAACGTAATAACCATATTCAGGCTTTTATCTAGGTTAACTGGAAACAGATAACTCATGCTGATAGAAATGTTATCAGCACGCATCTGTGACAGTAAACTTGGAGGCAGAAACCTGACACACAAGGAGCCCCTCTCTTTGCAGCAGTGTTTTAATGACTCCCCTATGATCCTCCTCCCCTGAAATATTCCAGTGCAATGAATCACCCTCCGACCATGCCAGAACCCCCCTATTTTCATGAATGCCAGATGAAACCTGACCTCCACAGCACTCTCATCTGTTAATGACTTGGTCCGGCTTAGTAAGCCCGTTTTTGGGCCTTTTTTAAAACTCTTTATTGATTCCTCTTTGATGTAGTCCAATAAAGCACATTGACTGAAGCAATTTATGTTAGGTAGTGCCTCTGGTTCCAGGAAAGCCTCTGAGAGAGGTTCAGCACCTTGCAAGTCACACACAAGTTATCCAGGTATCTCATGCTTACCAGTTTCATCCAAATCCACCCTCATAACTGAGATCAGGAAAGACCTCCCCGTTTTCCTCACTCCCAAGTAGGAACAGGTGGGATGTCACTTCCTAACACCACAGGGGAAAGTTGGGAAATGTGAGAAAGATTATCCCAAATTTCCTTAAGAAGAAAAAGCTTCAAGTGGCCGCTGACAGAAGACAAGCATTTCCTCACTTCCAGTGGCACAGAACCCAATCTGGTGGCATCAGAGCTGGCACAGTGATCACTGGTTCCAGCAGGACCAGAGTATCTGGAAATGATAAGATGTCCCTGTTCACACCTGCTGCACAGCTGTGTAAAATGCAAAATGTCAGTGTTTCAGTGCCACAAAAATCCAGATGAGGCAGCTAGGATTTATCCTATCAGCTGGAGATGGTGCAGTTATCCCCACAATATGCTGCATTCCCTCTTCCTTTCTTGGCTTCATACCCAGACCTTCCCCCCAAAGCTGGGGAACCACTGCCTGAACATCATTCAGATGTTTAGTAAAACCTCACAGTACTCAGTGGCTCCTAAGTGCAAATAACAAGTTTTCCTGCTTCTTGCTAAGAGGGCACAGCAACAGGGCACAGGAGGAGAGCTGAGAGCTGCAGTGACTGGAAAACCAAACTCAATTTAGCCAAAGAGCAGTTCAAGGCTGCTGCTGCATTTTTCATGGAAGCACAGCAAATCCCCACTACTAAGCAACAGCCCAGGTGGCCATAAGCATGGCAACGCTGCCTGCACGGGTGGAGAGCAGGCGGAAGAGGGGGTGTGAGGAGGGGCAGAGCCAAAGATGCAGCCCACTATCCTTCCAGGGAGGCAAGGGCACCTGTTAGCAGCACCAGGAGGCATTTAAGAGCTGCTGGATTCTCATTCACTCAAAGGCTCCTGCAGTGTTCAAGCACCAATCAAGTTTCACTCTTCACCAGCTGGAGCCCTGGGCAGGGGTGGTTCCCCAGAGAAGGAGCTCAGGAGCAGTTCCCCAGGGAGAAGGATGAGGGGATGGTCTGGAGAGGGGGTACATCGTAAGTGACACAGCAGGGCTGGCCATCGGGCCCCTCCTGTGCCAGCGGGAGTTTTGTCTGGTGAGAATGCAGCTTATCATTTATCAAAGAATGGTAGAAGAAAATGTGGCCTCTGAATCTACCTGGATCTGCTGTCTCTGCTCAGGCGAGACATCAGATTTCAGTCTGCCTCTCTGCAAGGCTCCCGGGGAGCCCTGGCTGTAGGAAGTGGGACAAGGCTAAAAGCACATTTAATTACCATCAGAGCATGGGCACCTAACTTCAGGTTCTTCATTTATAGAAAAAGGAGCTGAAAAGCCTTCTGCTTCCTCACAGAGACTTTTGTGGAGTGCTGAGGTTTTCCTCTACCATTCATTCCCCAGGAGCTCAGGGATGATGGTCAGGCAGGTGGATGGCTGGAGCTGTGGCAGACGTGTTGGAGAGCAGGCAGACAGCTTGCTGAGTGCCTCAGGAACGGGGGCTGCTTGGATCAGGGGCATCAGAGGGACCTCAGGGTTCCCAGGTGACACGTGATGGATGTGGGAGCCTGCACTGCCTCACGCCTCGCTACCGTGAAGGCTCAACCTGTGACCCCCCAGCACGTGTCTCACTCAGTATCTACCAGAGATCCCATATGGCAGCTGCTGAGTGATCTGGACCACTGGGGCCTGTCAGGACAAACACACCAGGCTCCCTGGCAGTTCACCCAAGAGTTATGAAGCCGTCACTTGCTCAGGCTGTCTCCAAACAGTGCCAGCATGCCTTGGTACACTGTCTGCTTTTCACCTGACTGTCGTTTTTGGATGCTACTCCTAGGAAGCATTTTTTGGAGCTTCAGGAACAGTGAGGGAGAATGAGGCCAAATTCCAAGCCTTTCTGTCTCCTCACTTCTCCCCTGGATTCTCTTTTCTGGAAAGTTTTCCCATGCTAAGTATAGTCCCTAACAGGTGCACGACCAGAGGGGACTGTCAGGGACGCAGCTGTCCCCACAGAGGCCTGGATCCATCTCCATCTGTCTCACTGGAGTTATCCGTGCTGTCTAACTGAGCTCTTCAGACACAGGATGGGGAAGCATTGGAGATTCAGAAAGGGAGGAGATTCATGTACACACAGACAGAAGGAGGATGATTATTCTGGAGAATGCCACAAACAAAGCCTCTGACATCCAACTAATGCATCCTTTGAGGCTTTAAAGAGCCCTTGCCACACACAGGCAGGCTGCCAGCTAACTCATTTCTCTTCCTTGCCACGCTAACAGCCTGGTGCCAAGGTCAGGCTTTAAATGAAAGCTGACTGCTTTGTAATCCCCTGTGCCTCATTTGAGGATGCCACAAGACTGGTAAGAATCAGTGGCAGAAAATATTTGAGGGAGGACTACTCCAATGCAATGACTGAAGTGGTTCCCTTGCCCAGGCTGCTGCCAGTCTGGGAATTCCACCCTTCCAGCCCCATACCACAACCTGGGGGCAACAAGCACCGGGGCTGCAGGGAGTATGAGGACAGCGACAGAGGTAACCAAGATCCTTCTGTCATGCCTCAGAATGTGCACATGTACAAAGCAGGTGCAGATCACTGACCTCCAGATGTACAATGGTGACAAACTGCCCCAACTCAGAGCTGAGGGCACCAAGTGCTGGGGTAACCTTCCTGGACACAAAGTTGTCTCACTGCTGTGTAGGGGACACAGAAATATGAGAAACAGAGCCAAGTGGCAACCCTGCTCACAGACAAAAGTTCCTTCCCACTCCTGAAGTGTCATGGCATAACTTCAGGCCAGCATGACATCAGGAAATAATTATTTTGCAACACACCACAGCTCCTCACCACTGCACACTGCAGCAAGAGCAGCTGATCTGTTTTACAGAACTGGGTGCTGGGATGTGCACAGTGTTAACAAGCTGGCTTAGCTTCATAGGAGGGTGATGAAAGCCATATGCAGGCAATAGGGATGGGACTTTGACATCGCCACCACCATTATTGAGAGAACAAAGAATGAGGTTTCCACATTCACACTGCGCCACCACGGAACATGCTCCACGCAGTCCTTTGACCACAAAGTCCAAGGTGTGAACTCAGGGAACCCAAAACCCAACTGACTGCTAAAGGGGAGAGTCTTAAGCAGTAGGAAACTGAGCCACAGCCAGCTCTCAAAAGCCTGCCTGGGGCTCAGAGAAACAGTGAGATGGTCTGGGGGAGACAGATGCATATATATCTTTGGCAGAGGAAAAATACATTTCCTCTCTTCTATTCCGTTGTTAAAAAGAAACCACACTGCTGCCAGCAAGCCTCTACCCAGTCACACCCTCCCAAAGGAAGAACCACAAGTCCCTGGGTCTGGGGTGCTCCAACCTGGGACAGAAGAGCACTCAGCTGCAGGGAGAAGCTCTAAAGCCAGGCAGATGCCACAAGGCAGCGAGCCCAAACGGCACTGCCTTCCTGCCTTCTGCCCTACCCAGATATTCCTTTCCTCTAAAGTGTTCCTCAGCTGGGCTGAGTGCATGTGACAGCAACTGTGGGGACCTCCCTTCTCTCAACACACACCAGGCACAACCCTAACACCTTCAGGGGTGGACACAAGCAGGAGTTTCATTGGTAGGAAGAGCAGGATCAAGTCCAGATTTACCAACATCAGCCCAGGTTTCAGGGATGGCATCACCTCAACCTCTTTCTTAAACTGCCTTGACTTTAAAAGTCTCGATTTCTGTCCCCACCTCCAGCTTTTCAGGGCCTTTCCTCCTTTTACAACTCATTTCAGAAAGAAGCGCTGACTGAAGCTCTTTGGGTCTCCAAAGACTATTCCATCACATTGGTGCTGAGGCTGCCAGACTGAGTTATCACAGCTCCTGCCCTCCCCTGCCATTAATACCTGCTCACCAATGGAGCACTCATCCAGCCTAGGCAGAGAAGGTCAACCCTAAGCTGCAGAAGTCTCCCTTGATTAGGGAAGAGATATCAAAGGTCAAGAAGAGGAAAACAAACACATCCCAGGCATCTCCCATCTCTAGAAAACATAATTGAGCTCAGACAGCCACAGGGAGGGAAGGAGTTACAGGGAATCATGAAATTTCATGATCAGCTCACCTGGCATGAAGGAAACCCCAAGCATGCAACGTCACCAGCCCTGAGCCTGGTGTCTCACAACACCCATGTCACACCATCTGGCATCTCTTTCTGTCCCAACTCAACCCCTTCCTGTCCTGTTAGCAGGACTTCTGTGGCTGTGCAAGAGAAATTGATACCAAAGCAACACAGGAGGAGTGATCTGGTACTATACCTGCTGAGGCACATCCCACTGTTCAAAGGATAGTAAAAAGATAGTAGATGTTCTCACACACTAGCAGCATTCACTTCAGTTCAGGAACACTGAGCTTTTCAGGAAGGATGCTGCTGTGGGTGAAAAATCACCTGAAGGATGAATCACTAGCTCAAAAGTGTGGCTGTGCTTAGGAAAAAGTGACACCTCTCCTCAGCTATGGCTGTCACACAGCTGCCAAGCCAAGAAAATACCTGGCTAACATTTGCAAGTCATTTTTCTACCCCAGCCTGGTAGCCCCAAGCCCAGAGTAAACCAAGACAGAAGCAACACCCAGCAAAGTCATTTGCACTTGAACAGCACAGCTGGAACACCTGCATCATTATGCAATTCCTTGCCTGACCAGACATGGGATTGAGAAAGGGTTTTTCTGCCCTTCTGTGTCCTCTACCCATCTGCAAAAGAGCTCAAAACACAAGCCAGCAGAGAGGTAAAATTCTCTTTGTCTTTGCTCTTAACCCCAGAAGTAGACTGCCTCAATCTCCAAGACTCCTGCCAGCACCCTTAGCTAGGAGCACATTCATACCCCAAACCCCAAACTGGCCAGTGCCAGATGGCACATGGTCACCAAAGATGGGACATGGACTTTGCCCCTGGACACCCCAGCACCACAAACCCAACATCAGATCTAGGCAGCCCTGGGCAAACCTCGAGCCTGTACTCTACAATACAAACAACAATCTAGTGGGGGCTGATGTGCTCCACAGGATTAGAGTTGGTGAAATAAGAATCAATAAAGATATTGTCCTGGAAGACATTAGCCCTGGAAGCTCCAAAATGCCAAAAGCCTGGACTTTACTGGAGAGCTTTCAGAAACAGGGTCTTGTTCTTCAATCCCTCACTCCTGGGGCCCCGTGTCTGCACAGAGAAATCCACTTTGTTACTGCAAAAATGGCACTCTTAACTCTCACAGCTGAAAAGTCTGAGAATGCGGCCCAAAGATTAAACCCCTCCTCCCCAGGCCTACAATAAATAAAAAGAGTTAAAGCCAGATTTGTAAACTGTAAGGATTTAAAGCCAATTCTGTGACTGTCTCAGGCAGTTCTGGCATTCTTTTTAGTTGGCAAGTGAGGCTCATGGGGAGATGTGGGATAGATGAAGGGGGGATGGAGCAGGAGGAGCGATTCCCTCTGATGCAGAGGTTTCTGGAGGCGGGAGGGCTGGCAGGCAGGAGGCACAGGAAACAAAAGCTGACATTTGAGAGACTTCTACAACCAGATTTCTGAGCCAAAATTTCCTCTCAGTCCCGCCTGTACATCTCCGTAAACTTATCAGGCCTCTGCACTGTGGTTTGAGGACAATTTGACCTGGAGGCTGAATAATAGGATTAAGCACTGGCTCAGCAGAAAAAAAATTATTGCAGATATTTATTATTGATTGTTATTGGAGAGTTATTGTTCCTACAGAACATTTGTTTCCCTGAGCCCCACTGTGTGTGCTGGTGCCTTTGCTAGATTTGATGGTCTGATTATCATGGGCTGTGTCACCTCCTCCCCATCAGACATGTCGAGGCCTGCTCTCCTGTCTCCATTCCCCTCCTTGTTTTGCTAGCAGGCAAACACACCTTTGCCACTCCTTCATGGCTCATTTTTCAAACTTCTCCCATGGTCAGGGCTGGTGGGGGTTGAGGGAAGGCAGCTAAGGGGGAAAGGCCATCTCTGGGCTGGGCATCTACCCTAAAGATGGCTAGCTGTGAGTGGGTCTTCTTCCTTGGGAGAAAATCTATGTTTTTACTTACTTAGTGAAAATCATAGAATGGTTTTGGTTGGAAGGGGCCTTTAGAAGTCATCTAGTTCCACCCCTCTGCAGTAAGCAGGGACATCTTTAACACTTGGCTACAGATCCACCACCTGTTAGCCCCACAGTCCATTTCTAAGCAATATCCTGCAAATATTCCATAGGCAAAGAAACTTATGTTTGGTACACAGCTACTCATAGGGTGATACATGAGCCGAAACCCAACATAGGATGGGAACCCTAAGTGCTGCTCCTCCCCACCATGGTCACTCTACAGCAGTGCAAAGGGGAGGGTTAATATTTAAAAAAAGAGCACAAGAATGGGCTGGGGCTAGCTGGGATGGTGGTGAGGGGGTCTTCTGCTCTCCAAGTCTTCTGCTCTCCAAGAGCAGGCTGTGGCAGATCATCCAGGACCTATCCTTAACACCGTATCTGAGGAAATCAGCCCCTTTACAGGACATCAAAAGCACAGTATAACAAACAGCACTAGAGAGCTTCCCAACAGGATTAGACATTTACATGAATACAAACAGCATTTGCAGTGAAACCAGTTCTAATGAAAATCATAACGGCTATTGATTCTCCTGCTTGAGGGTATAAGCTGCCTGCCAGCTGGGGTTGGGGTGAAATCTCCCCCTACAGGGTAGCATTGAACAATTACAGGCATTATGGGATTTTTATGCCTTCCTCTAAGGCATCTTGGCTTCTGGTGGAGACAGGATACTGGGCTGGAAGGACTATGGGTCTGTTCAGCTCAAACTGTTTTTATGTCCTAATACAAAATTAATGGTTCTCTCACTGAGACTCCATGCAGCAAATGCATTGCAACTGGCAGAGGAAAAATGGGACCACAAACTCGTTTCTTCCCAGTGCTCTTTGATGCCACACAACCCTCAGGCCCTAGCCAGCCTCACCTACACTGTGTTACAGACATCCCATGCTCTCTAGGGATAAACAAGCTGATGCCAGACCCACAGCATGCTCCAGTCCTGAGCTCCTAGACTCTGGAGATCCCTCAGCCTCCTGCCTCCAACACTGGGGATAGCAGATCCACAGCAGCAGCTGAAACACAGGTGGGTTGTAGGTGCCTGTGCCCTTTTAAGCCAAGTTTTCTGACTGTACCACCTTCTCAATGGCCTTTCCTGATGACAAAAGGGCTGACTGTGGGATTAGGTGGGATGGGAAAGCAGAAACAGCTGTCTTAAAAACTGTATTTCAGGGTGCACAAGCAGGTCCCTTCTGATCGTAGGGAACACCTCACTCATCATTCAGATAGCCAGACAGAGCCACTCATCTTCATTTAATGACACCTTTTATCTACAAACACCTAAATTAAGACTCACAACCAGCCTGCAAACTGGTCAGGATGCTTTTACCAAGCCAAGGGCACGCTCTCCAGTCTTACATCCATCACAGGGCTGGGAACTGGATGAACTACTTGCTCCCATCATGATTTTTACATCAGGATGTTTCTGAAAAGTCACTGTGCCCCGTTGGCTGGAGCAAGCAGTTCTTGTTGAGCTGATTATCCTGGCATCTAAGTGGCAGCAGTTGTGCATTTGCAGTGAACTTGGTTGGCTTATGGCTTGTCCTCAGGGAGTCAATGGCACTGCTGGGAATCCTGACCCTGGAGTCCTGACTCAAGTGTTCTGGAAAACCACAGGGCCTGCTGTTTCCATGCCTGTCTTTGTTCTCCAGAACCTTTGCTGAGGCCAGCACAGCCCTGGAAATGGCAGGATTTGAACTGCTTTTGCAGAGGCCTAAGGGGATCTTGCTGTTGCCCTGTGCTTGGCCATGGTCTACAGGGAGGGCTATAAACCCTTCAGAGCTCCAACTCTACCACAGCTGGTCCCACATTCTGGACCCACAGCAAGGAGGGGCTTTATCAGCAGCTGTCTCCATCCAGTGGAGCTTCAGAACTTTGTTCCCTTTGTGTATCCAGCTATAAAACTGCAACAGCTTCCACCTTCCTCATCTTCCCTTTTCTCACCAGATCCTCACAAACACCTCTCCATCACACCATGGAGCTTTCAGCCACCATGGAGCTCCTCTGTTTCCTCCATGCCACTGCCATCCCCAGACAGCTTTCCCGCTCAATGAATGGCAATGCCCCCAGCCCATTCTTACATCCCCTGCCCACCTTGGCTGACCAGCCAGCTGAGTCAGACACAAGCCCACCTGGCAAGTCCAAGGCTCCACAAACCATGTGTGTTCCACCAGTCTGCCCACAACCTGGCATGGTCAGCAACCAAACTGCCTGCTTGGGTTGAATTAAACAGCTTTGGTGGCTGCACGTGGTGTTGAGGCATGTGATTAGACATCAGACACCTCTACCCATGGGTCAGATGAGGCTGGAGTCTGTCTGTATGTTCAAGAATGACTGAAACAGAGCTCCCCTCTAATCACAAGACTCTACTAAACTCTTCCTTCACCCCCACCCCACCTCAACTCTATCTGTCTACAGGAACAATTTCCTTACTCATACAGGGATGTTAACCAAATCATAAAGCAGATGTAATGACATTGTCATGGCTGACATGCTGATCGATGCTTTTCATATAAAATTATGCTTTCTGCCACTAATATATATTGATCTTTTTTGTGCCTGTGTAGCACTGCAATAAAAAGTGACTTAAAGATCTTCCAGCACTGAGCATCCTCCATGACTCTGCACCCCCCAGCAGCCCAGCAGCACCACTCTGCATTTCTTAGTGTTCTTATGACTGCCTGAGCCTATCCAGCACTGGTGCCAGAGCACCCTGCCTGATCCCAAAGAGGCCACAGCATCTCTGTAAACATCCATCTCCCTTTACTTTCCTGTCCCTTGAACAGTACTTAGGTTAAGATGGTTCACAGGAAGTAGTGAATAAATGGAGTTTGGAGTGAGTGCTGAGGAAGAGGAGCAGGGTCACATCCTGGGCACTTTTAGGAAAATAAACAGGAGAAACAGGACCAAGTAAAAAACAACTGGAAACATTTACAACTGCTGTGCAAGCACTCCTGGTCATGGTCACACTGCTTGAAACTCCTTAAATCAAAACCATGGAGCTTCAGAGCAAGTGCCCAGTGAGAAGCTTTGCTGGACACGAGGCATCCATTCAGCCCTGCTCCAAGGCTGGGGTCCTGCTCTGTTTTCTCCCTTACACAGAAGAGATCACAAAGTGATGTGGTGGTACCCCTTGGGTTGTGCTCCCAAGCTCTTACAGAGCTCTGGTACTCTGTTTTCCCCAGGTCTCGCTCCATTCCCTCTTCTCCTTCCATCTTTTCCCACAAGGGAAGAAGAGCATTTCCATGTCTCCCAGGAGCCCAGAGAGGGAAGCTGCACTGGAGATCATGAAGTGTGAACTCAGATACAGGACTGCAAATAGATTAATGATGACAGGAGGAGGCCTGGGTTCAGTCACTCCTGTCTGGCAGACACGCAGTGATTGAATTTGTTCCCTATGCACATTTTGGGAGCAGGCTGCTTTCCTTGACTGAAGGGAAGGGATCAGATCCATACCCATTGTGAGCAAAGGAGCCAAGCTGCAACAGGAGAACCAGAAAGCAGGAAGGGTCAAAGGTCTCTGGGACTCTGTACAATCTCAGAATTCCCACAGGTGCTGCACACATCCACACACATATATACACACCAACAGCAGCAGAGGATCCTGCTCACCACTCCACTTTCTACCACTGATTTGTCATTATTTCCATGTTCTGGGGGAGCTGCTGCAATGCACCCTGGTCCTTTCTTTTCTGAAGGCTGCTCAGGCATCCAGGGACCTGCCCTGCCTTTGATGACCTGTGTCAGATTCCAAATGGTGTTCAGGGTGACCCAAGACTTGGGATCATACCCCAGTCCCCATCCATCAGCACAGAACAGCAGTTTTGATGTGTCCTGTTTCGCCCTTCCAATGCAGACACCAAGTGCTGAAAAGGCATTTAAGGATAAAAACCTACAAATTAAAAGGTGCTGCCTCTGGATAATGAAGCTTAAAATATGATCGCATCTCCTTCAGGCTGTGAATGGGTTCACTGAGGAGAGCTCCTCCAGTCCTGAGACCCTTCCCTTCCTTATCCTCCTCCTGGGAAAACTGGAGAGGCAAAGGGCTGCTGTTCCAGCAGATTTGCAGGAGTGGGAGTTGAAGAATCAATGAAACTCTGAAAGCCAGTGGGGAAAGTCATTCGGCACCTTCCTGACACCAGGAATAAATGATTCAGCGGGAAAGAAAAAAATAATAATACAACAGCCCTCAAATGAGGCTGGAATTACCCACTGGAGAGATATTTCATCTTGAGGAATTGTGTTTGCTGCAGCGTTCATCTCACTGAGCCACAGCAAGGCTTTAATATCCAGCAAAAGGTCAAACCTAAATGGGAACTGTTAGAGCTCAGCAGAGCCCCCGACATCAGCCCACCTGCACACACATCATGAGCTCCCAGCCCCTCACCCAGGGCAGGCTGCGAGTGAGAGCTGAACCCTCTTGGAAACACCCTGTGCACATAACTGCTCATAATTCATCTTCTCTCCCTACACTGCAAAGTATTATCATGTGTGGTTTATTAACAGTCATCTTCCCCATGACACAGGCGGTTGAGGGAGTGATTCTCCCTTTCGACTCTGCTATTGGTAGACCCCACCCGCAGTATTGTGTCCAGTTCTGGAGTCCCCAACATAAGAAGGACACAGAGCTCCTGGAACATGTCCAAAAGAGAGCCACCCAAATGATTAGGGTGCTGGAGCACCTCCCTGTGAAGCCAGACTGAGGAAGTTGGGATTGTTCAGCCTGGAGAAGAGGAGGCTCTGAGGAGACCTTATAGAAACATTCTAGTATTTGAAGGGGGCTACAGGAAAACTGGGGTAGGGCTTTTTGCACAGGATTGTAGTGAGAGGACAAAGGGCAATGACTTAAAACTTGAACAGGGGAAATTTAGGTTAAACGTTAGGAAAAAGTTCCTTCCTATGAGGGTGGTGAGACGCTAGCTCAGGTTGCCCAGGGAAGTTGTGGATGCCCCCTTCCTGGAAGTGTTCAAGGACAGGTTAGGGTTAGGGGCCTTGAGCAAACTGGTCCAGTGGGAGATGTCCCTGCCCATGCAGGGGGGTTGGAACTGGATGATCTTTAAGGTCCCTCCCAACCCAAACCATTATGTGGTTCCATCACTGAGGCAGCCACCCTGCAAGCCCACACCTAACTCTCCCTTCACCATCTCTCATCACACCAAGGTCACGGGGCCTGGCAACAAAACCCACGGGGCTCAGTACATGGGCACTGCTCTGCTCACAAGCCAAGCTCCGTCACTGATGTCCCTGTGGAAGGAGGATTGGCAGAATTAGCTCCGGGAGGCAGGGCAGGAGGCACAGCTGGGAGGAAGGCACTCTGTGCCTGCCAAAGGCAGCATTTTTCAGCCTCACTTGAGTCTGAAAAGCTTTGCTGCTCCCTCTGCCATTCTAGAGATGGGGACCTGTGGCCACTGCAGATGGGTACCCAGACAGCAGAGTGAAGCAGCATTTGTGGTGGAAGATGCCCAGGCCCCCAAAGGCTCTGCCACCCTCTTTCCCTGAGCCCTGGTGCTAAGAGCACTCTGTTGCTTCAGGTGCCAAATTCTGCAGAGCAAAGCCTTCCTCTGCCAGAAGGAATGGAAAGAACCCAAGACACATCAGGAGTGGGTCCTGTGCCAAAGCCAAGGCCAAAAATAGGGAGCAGAGCATAGATGGACCACAGGACAGTACATCTTGCCCCCATGGGTTCCCAGGAATGGTTTAGCCCAGGTCAAAACACAGGAGCACAGCCCCACAATGACCTGCACTCACTCCCTTTGGAAGAAAGAAGGAATACAAAAGGAACCAACCTTCCTGCTCTTGAGACCTAGTGTCACAAGCAGGGTGAATTTGGGGTGAAGGCTGGGAGCTTCCAGATGTTTCCACTCATGAGCTCTAACTGAGCAAGGCACCTGTTTATCGTAAAGGAAGGTGGGATTTCAAGGCATTCCAGGGCTGCAAGAGGCAGCTGTCAGCTCCTTCTCATATAGAAACATCAACACTTAAAATGTCTTTTCTGAGCAGAATTGCAGAGACATTCTGCTTGTGCCCTGGTCCCGACTCCTTACCCCTCACTCCTGACCTGTTGTCTCTTCCCCTTCTTGTACCACTAACGCTGCTCTCTCCCTCTATCCACACATCACCTTAGCCTCTCCCCAGTAATTTGTACTCTTCTTCCTCCTCAACTCTTCCCACTGGGAGTGGGAGTTCTGCATGCCTATTCCAGGCTGTAGCGGAGTTCTCCAGGAAGGAATTAGGCAGACAGGAGGTGGAGAGAAGGCAGATATTCCCAAAGAGCTTCCTGCCTCCCCCTCGCCATTCTTTTCCATGACAAAGGTGAGAGTGCAAGAGAATGAGTGAACTAAGCTCTTCCTGTAACATTCACTGTCCTCCAAGAGCAGGTCAGTGAGCTGAGCAGAGCTGGCTGATTGTACCTACAGCTGAGCTGAAAACCTGCTTGAGTTTTGGGGTTTAGAGCAAAACTGGTCCCAAGCTACAGGCAAACTCCCAGTCCAAAGAAACAGAAAAATATGAAGTCTCCTGACAGCCTTCCACCTTCTATCATCACGACCTGAAGTCCTCACACTTCCCTTTTCTAGACCATATTAAATTCAGCAAACGTGCCTCCACGCTGCCCAACAATCCTGGCTGCCCAGCCAGCCCCTCCAGATGAACCAATTGCCATCCATGGTGGACAACACGCTGCTTTCTCAGCTGATCTGGACCAACAGCCACTCGGGAATCACCTGAAATGACCACTCACATTTTCATTTGTGACTTAAGCCAGACTTTGTTATGTACAGAAGGATTAAATTTTCTAAGGCTGAGATAATTTTTTGTTCAAATATTTACACCTGAAGCTCACCAGGAAGTCAACAGGATTCTGCTGGACTGCGCTGAGCATCCAGATCCCCCGATGGAAAACGTTTTTTATGTGGTATTTAAAACACCCAGAGGTGCCAAAAATTCAGCCCTCCTGATTTGCTCCTGGGCCAGTCTGGGTGTGTGCCATATGTCCATGCCACTGAGGGAAGCAGGAAGAACTTCCTGGCCTTTTCTTCCTAATAATGGTGAACATTTGGACATGGCCACAGTGGGTCACCAATCCCTCCCACAGTCACGTGAATGCAGGAGGTCAAAACTGTCTCTGAATTGCAACCAGCAGCCAGATACTTGGGAAGCCAATGCTGTGGAAAATAGGGTCAGATTGCTTCTCCCTGTGTTTGGCTTTGTTGAGCTGTCTGTGTATTCTGGATGCAAGACCTCCCTGGCAACAAACCGAAGATGTCACTTGGAGATCTCATCCTTTCTATTCACAATGTTTAAATTCAAAAGTCAAACTCAAGGTTGGCAGGGAACAGAGGCAAACAAACAGCCCAGCAACCTGCTGTCAGTTCCTGACAGCCCAGCCCAGGGCAGCCAACCTGCCCTGCAATAGTTATCCCTCCTGATGCTGGGGAAGGTTTCTGTACAGAGGTAGCAGCTGGAGGGCCTGTCACAGATTTAACCTGCTCAGGATTAAGCACAACAGAAAAAAAAAACCAACCCAACAAACAACAGACAAGAAGTGTACTTTAACATTTGGGGTTTTGTTCCCTCCTCTGTGACCCCTAGATGCTTCCTCACAACAACGTTTCACCAGCAGAAGGAGGCTGAATTCACCAAAGTTGCAAGAGATAACTGGGGCCTTGAGAAATGTTCCTCACTCACCCAGCAGCTCCTAACAGGTTCTTAACATTTCTGCTTGCTGCTGCCTCCACCCCTAGACCCTCATTTCAGCACATCAACCTCTATTTCAAGCTCCCCTCATCCACTCCAACTGTTCATGTCTTATGTGTATGTGTCCAAGGTTTACCTGGGAGTTCAGTACTGCTCAAGTTTGACAAAGCTTCTGGGGCAGACGCAGAAGTTCAGGTAGAAATCATCCTCTCCTTTCTCCGCTCCTCTAAAAAGGGCAAGGGGTGGCAGAGGGAAGCTGACATCCTGCTGATGAGCACAGGCTGGATCCCTGTGTGACGAGCCCTGAAGGGAGAACAGGCATCTTCAAAAGATACTCCCATGAGATGAGGGCTAAGCTGACTTACTGGACTCCTTTTCCTGGGTAGACAATCAACTTCCCCAAGAAGTCAAGAACTTTCTGAGACTTCCCAAACAGGGAGTGCTGTTCTGAAAGGACGCTCCTATCTTTGAAGATTTTTCATCTGCTTCCCAGTGCTCTAGGCACTGCTATGAGAGCTTTCTTCTCTTCTCTGCTGGTTGCAGAAACATTTCCAGGCAACCATCTGCATGTGACCCTCATGAGATCCCCCAAATCCACCAGGCTCACAGGGAATGCAGGAGTGTATACAACTGCTTCCTCTTGGTGGTCACCATTTTCCCCTCACAACACAAACCACAGGCCAACAGCCAGCAGGTCAGCATTCCCCTCCTGTGCTGAATGAGGAAATGCTGAGGGGGAGACACTAACCTAAACAAATACGCTGTTTACAAAGCCTCCTGTAAACTGTTTACATTGCTGGGGAGAAACCATGGAGGAACAGCAGCTGGAGCATATTCTTCCCAGTGCTCCAGTGGGAGCGGAGCTGATGCATGTCTGGAAAGGGTGTAAACATACGAGGCAAAAGAAGAGGCAGCAAACTCCCTACACCTCCAGCCTGCCAGGACCTCAACACTGCTTCCCTTAGGCACAGGCCAAGGGAGTTGGCATGTGCCTAGGACACAAGGCAATGTATCCATGTCAGCTGCACCAGGCACAAGCAACCTCCGGCTCCAGGGCAATGCCTGGGTTGGAGAGGCTGGCCAGGGGCTGCTGGTGAGCTGACCCCCTAGTGCCAGAGGAAGCAGACCTGAAGGAGCTAGTCTGGAACCTCCTCTGAAGCCCCTGGGCTCTCCAATGCATGTGAAGTGTCTTGTGACTCTCATCTGGTGGAGACAGTGTGTGGTTCTCAGGCTGGCCTCCTGCTATCCTACAGCCATGTCCTGAGAGCGGTTAAAAATGAGGCCTCATAAATGCCACTGAGAACATTTTTAAGTTCTGGCCTAAAATAAAAGCTTCAGTGTGCCTTGAATGTGCCCTGCTTCCTGCTGGTGGAAGCCTCTTTGCAGTGGCTGTGCAGAAGGCAATGTGCCAGCACAGCACAGCTGGCTCAGCTCAAACACCCATGAGCCCCATAAACCCCGCCAGGGCACCC